>NC_000069.6:129852727-130122727 GCF_000001635.26 Mus musculus | reverse complement strand
TCCCTGCTCGCTGCTACTTCTCGAATGAGCACTGACTATCCCAAGACACACTGGGACAAGGGCTGTGGAGAGAGCACAGGGGTTAATGTGCTTGCCACACAAGCATGAGGACCAGAGTTCAGATCCCCAGAACCCACATAAATGATAGCTGTGTGGCCGATAGCAATTCCTGCACTTGGAGAGCAGAGACAAGGAATTCCCCAGAGCAAACCGGTAACCAATACAACCAATATGCAAGGCAAGGCTAGCTGTATGGTTGGCTCTGGGTTCAACTGAGAACAAGGTGGGAACAACTGAGGAGACTCTTGATGTTAATCTCAGGCCTACACACGCACACACATATGCACACACACACACAAGCACAAACACATATATACACATATACTCACACATACACATATATACATACACATATGCACACATACACACACACACACACACACACAAGCACAAACACATATATACACATATACTCACACATACACATATATACTTACACACATGCACACACAAGCACAAACACATGCAACCCATACACACGGACAGACAAAAACAAGCAAATAATGATTTACAAAAAAAAAAAAAAAAAATACTGGTTTCATAGCTGAAAAACGTTTTATAAATTATCTGGCCTCCACATTTCAAAAATATTAAGACCAAAGAAAGTTTGATTGAACTATTGCACCAGGTGGAGACCTGGACTGGAAATAATGGGATATAGACACCATTCATTGAGAAACATGGTAGCTTTTAATTATGGTTTACAGATAATAGTACAAAAATTCAATGAGCATTCTGAGTGGAGTACTGCCTTTTAGTTTATATAAGGGAATTCTTTGTGCTTAGAAAATACACACTGAAGAATTTAAGAGCAAAAACACATAGCTTCCCTAACATAGTCTAGAAAGATTCCAAAACTATAGATATATAGTGTATATATGAAGATATTTGTATTCCATATGTACATATGGATACAGGCATAAATCTGGAGAAGGGGAAATTATAACAATGGGTTCAAATCTAAATTTCACTACACAATGAAGAGCCCAGAAGTAATCCACATGTGTACAGCCAACTGATTTTTGACAAGAACACTGAGAACATAGACTAGAGAAAGTGCAGGATCATCAACAAACAGTTCTGGGAAGATAGGTCATCTCTGCGCAAACCAAATGAAATGTTATCCCTCCTTTTTATCATATACAAAAAGTCAATCAGCCATTGATCTGGGGAAGGCTCGTGCCTCCTGTGGTTATAAAAGCTCAAGCAGAGAAAGAAAAACCCTGACAAATGAGATTGTCTCCAATTAAAAGCTCTGTCATGAGGCAGGACACAGCAATAGAGTGAAGAGACGGCTGATAAGGTGTTCATCTGCAGATGGATTAAGATGCAGAATAGATAGGAGACACAAATGCCTCCATTTTAAAAGTTCAATTTAAAAGCTCTGCACAGACTTTGAGCCAAAGAAGATATTCAAATAGCCAAGAGCTATGTGACAAAATGTTCAGTATCACTAATTATCTTATCAGAGGAATCCAAATCAAAACCACACTGAAGTATTGGGGTGGTTAATTTTGATGAGCAACTTAACGGGTTTGAGAAATAGAGACAAATGATAACGCACACTCTCGTGTGAGTCAGGAGGGGGGGTTTTAGAAACCATTGGCAAGGGGGACAGCAACTGAGGTGAAAGATCCGCCCTAAGTGTGTGCTGCACCGTCCAATAGGCTGGGGTCTGGGTGGGGAAGTAGATGGGGAAGAAAGCCAGGAGAGCCACGCCCTTCTTCCCCAAGCAAGCAAGGGTACTGCTGCAACCCACACCTGTGACGTTCACACTCCAGACTTTCCCTGTACACTCAAATCGCTGTCAGGAAGCTTTAGGGTCTAACCTAGGGCTAAGACCGAATGATTTGCACCCCTCGTTTGGAGGCATCCAGATTCTTGAGTTGAATAACTATTAGATTCTCCACCCTAAGAGCCTGACGCAGAAGGGCAGTGAGATTTCCTACATTTCTATGGGATTTAGCCTCTAATTATATGGGCAAACCTACTGAATCCCTTTCTATAACCGTGTGTGTGTGTGTGTGTGTGTGTGTGTGTGTGTGTGTGTGTGTGTGTGTATCTATGAGAAGGGGCTGCCCTAGGAGTTAGAGTTAGTAAGGAACATGGAATGTCTGCCAAGCAGAGCTGGAGGCAGAGAACAGAGATAGGCCAAGAGAGAAAGGTCATGCTAACTACCTTACAAAGCCATAGATGTGAGGCTCCCCAAACTATTATCAAACCACAACATGTCCCACATGACAGATAGGGGGCCATTCCTGGGAGAAAACAAAGATTTTTTAAGTGTATTATTTAAATGAACCTGTCTGTTTAATGTTTACCAGGCTTGTCTTTGTCGTTTCAAGCGATGATACATGTTTTGAATAAAATTTATTTCTTGGGTATAAATTTTGCACTAACTGAAAAAGAAAATGTCTGTGTGTAAAAAAAAAAAAAATCTAAACAGAAACAAGATAAGATTGAGAAAAGCAGTTCCAATACTTTATTTGGGAAGGCAAGAAACAAAATGTATTTCTTTCCTGATTCTGTTAATGACAGCCATGCTCCGAGATGGAAGGAAGATGGGTGATTTCACTGTGCACCTTAAGCTGAAAAAAAAAAATTGAAAAAAATCCAGATAAGTGCAGCACACGCTTACTTCATAGACGACCCACTGAAAATCCGTTCCCAGGACACATTTTTACATTTCTCCAGAGAACCGGGGAGAGGTACTGCAAAAGCATTTTAGGAGTAGGTGCGAGTTAAGACACAGCGACGTCAGCCTAGCACAGGATGTAAACCATGGGGTGACGGCCATCGCCCGCTTTCCTCACCCCTCCCTGGCTGCTTAGCTATGAAGAGTCTAAGACTCAGCCTCATTTTTCTTTACTAGACTAATATTTCAAATCTGTGTGCAGTATATTTCAGTGTATAAGAAATACCTAAGAGTGACATAGGAATGGTTTGAACAAGGAGCGTCTCGAGGCTCACCCAGACCACACTCTTTCCTGTTTGCATTTTCTTCCCGTCTTACTTTTGATTGTCACCATACAAACAGGGAGATCCACATTGTGATGAATTTTGAAAGCATGAGATGGGCTTGTCATTTTACCACACCAAAGCAATTATCCGAGTATATTTTATTTTTTGAAAGGCAGCTCAAAGAGTAGGATATTTTTCTGAATTATCTGAGTAATTCTCAATTTTATAATCCATCTGGACAATATATATAAGATAAATAAATTCATTTTTAGGGGTGTGTGTGTGTGTGTGTGTGTGTGTGTGTGTTTGAGTTTGGTTGCACCAGAGGACAGAAGGAAATAGTAGATGCCCTGTAGCTGGAGTTACAGTTGGTTGTGATCTCTCAAATGTTGGTGCTGGGACTTGAACCCCAGGCTTCTGGAAGAGCAGCAATCACTCTCAACAGCTGAGCCACCCCCAGCCCCGTGAACACAACTCTCAATGCAGTCCTCACTGAAGATGGCACACGACAAAACTTAATGCTCGAAAAACCAAAACAACAACAACAACAAAATGAATGCCTGCTTCTCATTTCAAATTAACAGACTAACGAATATCTTTTTATCTTTTATTCCCTGAAATTAACACCTAAAATAATCGGGATACAAATGTACATTCATTTTACCACAATAAAAGTAAAAAAAAAAAAAAAAAAAAAAAAAAAAAAAAAACCTAAACATTTTTATCTCTAAAAAGAAAAATTTTATAATGTATAGAGTTTCAATAGAAAGATATTATTTTTCTTTCTATTTGAAATTTTCTGGTAAGTCCAGGCTCTTGTCAAGACTGTCAGGTTTGTTGTTCTTGTTGATGATGATGATAATGATGATGATGATGTTGATGATGATGATGTCATTGCTGCTGCTGCTGGTGGTGGTGATGTTGTCGATGCTTAGAAAAGAGTAGCATGCTGTTCTGCAGGAAGGTCATGGAGCCACAGTTATTTAGCAAGTTACCTAACCTCTGTGTGCCTCAGTTTCCCCACATGTAAAACAAAGGTGTTCATAGTACTGAATCCACAATACTGCAACAAGGATCAGCTGAGATCGTCTTTGAGACAGGAAGGAAGTAGCTGAAACCAAGTACTTGATGCAACATCGTGTTCACAGCGACTTTACAATAAACATGCATTCAAGCACACACACAGAGGAAGAGAGAGAGAGAGAGAGAGAGAGAGAGAGAACTCAAATTCAGATCTTCAGATAATCGGTAAGCCAATGGAGTTTGGTGGCAGGTATTGGTCTTTATAAGGAAGGAGATTCTGACTCTCACCAAAACACAGATGACCTTGAGGACAATCTGCTAAGGGAAGGAAGTCACCAAGACCCCATATTGTACAGCTCGGCCGGTCTGATGAATCCAGTCACAGGCAGAAAGTCATATAGTGCTTGCCCAGACGTAAACAATGGGAAGCTACTGTTTAATGGACATAATGTTTTTCAGCTTTGCAAGAAAAAAGGAAAGGCAGGAGGCTCAGAGCTCAAAAGTACATACTACTCTTGTCAAGGACAGAAGTTGGGTTCCCAGCATCCATGAGGGACAGTTCACAAGTGTCTGAAATTCCAGTTACAGGGCACCCACCCAATACCTCTTGTTTTTATAGAGTGTCTTCATTCGTAGTCACATCATCCATACACATATAATTAAATTATAATATGTTTTAACTTCTAAAGATTGGTTGCATAGCCATGTGTATATACCTAATCAAAAAGTGACGCTTAAAATAATCAGGATATAAAATTACATTCATTTTATCATAATAAAAATTTACAAACTAAATATTTCATCTGTAAAAACAAATTTACTTATAATGTACAGAGTTTCAATAGAAAGGTAATTTTTTTCTTTCTATTTAAAAAATTTCGGGTAAAACCAGACTTTTATACCATCTCTGATGCCCTGTAGATATTTAATAAGTAAAGAAATGAGTGTCTGGGTTCAAAGTGAATGACACAATGGTTGTTTTCCAGGTCATTCAGGGGCCCTGGATGGGGACAAGCTCTGGGAGGAGTGCCTGGATCTCCATGTCCAAACAGAGACCATGCACAGGTGGTCTACTTCCTGTGGGATGGCACCATAAAGGCTGGCAGCTAACCTGTTAGCTGCCCTGCCCAAAGAAGAAGGCCGCTATAAATCCAGCTTCTTGGTTGACAGTAGGCCACCCACAACTCTCCACAGATCATGAAAGGAAGGAGACCATAAGAAGACACAAGCCCTGGTCGCTTTTCTAATCCACAGAGGAAGAGTAGATTTAGCCCAAACTGGCTGACCTCGGGTACAATTATGAGTGCTGGAAGTCTAAGGGTGAGCCACCAGGCTTGGTGGCAAAGCTATTTTTAAAGATAAGAAATCAAATAGCCAACATAACTTTGAGAATGTTCAAATGCTTCCCATTTAAATTGCAAATGAAAATAATGAAGTATGACTTTAGCTCGTCAATTTTTCAGTCTATGAACTAACAGCGCCTGTGCTAATGAGAGGTCAAGGCCAGAGGCATTTCTGTAGCTGCAGGTGAGAGTGCAGGCTGCTGTCATCGCCTAACAAGCAATTAGCCAAAAGCTCACACAAGTTCAGAGCCTTGTACTTTTAGAAGTCTGCTGAAGAGATAATGAGGGTGCAGGGGTGGGGGGGTCTTGTGCCTGCTGTCAAAATCCCAGCGTATGGACTGGAGAGACGGCTCATCCATTAAGAGCAGGCGCTGCTCTTGCAAAGAACCAGGTTCAGTTCCAAGCAACAGTATGGAAGCTCACAGCTGTCTGTTAGGCCAGTTCCAGGGAATCCTGTGCCACTTTCAAGCCTCTTCAAGTGTTGCACACTTGTGGTGAACAAGCATACATACAAGTAAACACTGGTACACATAAAATTAAAAATGAATAAATAAATAAATACATAAGATTATTATTTAAAGATATCCCAGCAAGGAGGGGGTTGTGGACATAAAGTCCTAATCCAGGCTGGGCTGAGCTTGGCAGTCGACAGAGGCTGGGAAAGGAACAGACAGTTTTAAGGGTGTGTCCCTTAGTAGGTTGACCAAGCTCCACACAGCCAGAGCTTGTGGATTCCACAAATTGGACTTGATGGGGGTGTGGGGAGGACACAAAGCTGCGTGGGTGGGGAAGGGAAATAGGTATGGAAGAAGTGGGAGAGAGGACACATAGAGTGAAATCACACTGTGCAGACGTCTCAAAAACTAATGAAAGAAAGAAGAAAGTAATAACGAGGACTTCAACGTTTAGAAATAGTTTAATTGGCCTCTCTTTCCAGTGATGGCCGACTAGGCCATCTTTTGATACATATGCAGCTAGAGTCAAGAGCTCCGGGGTACTGGTTAGTTCATAATGTTGTTCCACCTATAGGGTTGCAGATCCCTTTAGCTCCTTGGTTACTTTCTCTAGCTCCTCCATTGGGAGCCCTGTGATCCATCCATTAGCTGACTGTGGGCATCCACTTCTGTGTTTGCTAGGCCCCGGCATAGTCTCACAAGAGACAGCTACATCTGGGTCCTTTCGATAAAATCTTGCTAGTGTATGCAATGGTGTCAGCGTTTGGATGCTGATTATGGGGTGGATCCCTGGATATGGCAGTCTCTACATGGTCCATCTTTTCATCTCAGCTCCAAACTTTGTCTCTGTCACTCCCTCCAAGGGTGTTTTGTTCCCACTTCTAAGGAGGGGCATAGTGTCCACACTTCAGTCTTCATTTTTCTTGAGTTTCATGTGTTTAGGGAATTGTATCTTATATCTTGGGTATCCTAGGTTTTGGGCTAATATCCACTTATCAGTGAGTACATATTGTGTGAGTTCCTTTGTGAATGTGTTACCTCACTCAGGATGATGCCCTCCAGGTCCATCCATTTGGCTAGGAATTTCATAAATTCATTCTTTTTAATAGCTGAGTAGTACTCCATTGTGTAGATGTACCACATTTTCTGTATCCATTCCTCTGTTGAGGGGCATCTGGGTTCTTTCCAGCTTCTGGCTATTATAAATAAGGCTTCTATGAACATAGTGGAGCATGTGTCCTTCTTACCAGTTGGGGCATCTTCTGGATATATGCCCAGGAGAGGTATTGCTGGATCCTCCGGTAGTACTATGTCCAATTTTCTGAGGAACCGCCAGACGGATTTCCAGAGTGGTTGTACAAGCCTGCAATCCCACCAACAATGGAGGAGTGTTCCTCTTTCTCCACATCCTCGCCAGCATCTGCTGTCACCTGAATTTTTGATCTTAGCCATTCTGACTGGTGTGAGGTGGAATCTCAGGGTTGTTTTGATTTGCATTTCCCTGATGATTAAGGATGTTGAACATTTTTTCAGGTGCTTCTCTGCCATTCGGTATTCCTCAGGTGAGAATTCTTTGTTCAGTTCTGAGCCCCATTTTTTAATGGGGTTATTTGATTTTCTGAAGTCCACCTTCTTGAGTTCTTTATATATGTTGGATATTAGTCCCCTCTCTGATTTAGGATAGGTAAAGATCCTTTCCCAATCTGTTGGTGGTCTCTTTGTCTTATTGACGGTGTCTTTTGCCTTGCAGAAACTTTGGAGTTTCATTAGGTCCCATTTGTCAATTCTCGATCTTACAGCACAAGCCATTGCTGTTCTGTTCAGGAATTTTTCCCCTGTGCCCATATCTTCAAGGCTTTTCCCCACTTTCTCCTCTATAAGTTTCAGTGTCTCTGGTTTTATGTGAAGTTCTTTGATCCATTTAGATTTGACCTTAGTACAAGGAGATAAGTATGCATCGATTCGCATTCTTCTACATGATAACAACCAGTTGTGCCAGCACCATTTGTTGAAAATGCTGTCTTTCTTCCACTGGATGGTTTTAGCTCCCTTGTCAAAGATCAAGTGACCATAGGTGTGTGGGTTCATTTCTGGGTCTTCAATTCTATTCCATTGGTCTACTTGTCTGTCGCTATACCAGTACCATGCAGTTTTTACCACAATTGCTTTGTAGTAAAGCTTTAGGTCAGGCATGGTGATTCCACCAGAGGTTCTTTTATCCTTGAGAAGAGTTTTTGCTATCCTAGGTTTTTTGTTATTCCAGATGAATTTGCAAATTGCTCCTTCTAATTCGTTGAAGAATTGAGTTGGAATTTTGATGGGGATTGCATTGAATCTGTAGATTGCTTTTGGCAAGATAGCCATTTTTACAATATTGATCCTGCCAATCCATGAGCATGGGAGAGGCCCATTGGACATACAAACTTTATATGCCCCAGAACAGGGGAACGCCAGGGCCAAAAAGGGGGAGTGGGCAGGTAGGGGAGTGGGGGTGGGTGGGTATGGGGGACTTTTGGTATAGCATTGGAAATGTAAATGAGCTAAATACCTAATAAAAAATGGAAAGAAAAAAAAAAGAAATAGTTTAATTATGCAACCTAGAACTCTTGCTTCTGCAAAATTCCTGGAAACGTTCTGTTAAAAGTGATTTAAATGCTTGGGAAAAGGAGGAGGGGGAGGGGAACTGGAAAACAAAAATTATGTTTCTGAGCAGAATTAAGTCTCGGAGCTTTTTAAAGGGGCATTCAAAACTTTGTTAACATGGCAAATGCGCTCAATGATGACATTCAGTCTGATGTTTCACATGCACGCGCACACTGTGTAGTGATCAGATAGATGAGCGTCACTGATGTACCTGTCACTTCAGACTTGAACTGTTTCTTGTGTTGGGATTACCCAAAATCGCTCTAATGGCTAACATGGAAATAAGAAATTGTTATCAACCATAGTTTCCTGGTGGTGTTATGGACCAGTGTCAGTTATTCCAGATCTAACTGGATGCCTTAGAGTGGTTAACCAACCTCTCCCTCCCTCCTTCCTCCACACCCTTCCCAGCTCCTGATAACTGTAATTCTACTCAACCTGTGTCTGGAATTGGCCATTTTGGGTTTCATTTACATGCAAACACATGTAGTATTCATGTGAACATATGTGGTATTCATGTGAACACATGTGGTGCTCCTCCTGTGCCTCAGTTCACTTAAAGTGGTTTCTTATAGCTCATGAATGCTGCTGCAGCAGACAGGATTTCACTCTCTCTCTGGCTGAGTAATGTTCAATTGTGAGCATGCACCATATTCTACACTTCCATTCATCCACTGATGGCTTCACTGGTTTCATGTGTTTGCAGTTGTGAATGGAGCTGCAGTAAATACAGCAGTGTAGGGGTCCTTGGGACACATTGATTCATTTCATTGCATGTAGATACAATAATGGGATTGCTGGATCATATAGAATTCATATTTCTACTTTTTTGAGGAACTTCTACACCACTTTAGATAGAATGCATATGCAGAAATGTTAACTAATTTACATTTCTGTCAATAATATGATTATTCGGGGCAATTTTTCAGTTGTAGGAAAGATGCAGACAATTCAAAACAAAAGTTTTTTTTGAAGGAGAAGAAAAACAAGAAGAGGATTAAAAGGAGAAGGAAGAAAATAAGAGGAAGAGAAGGAGGGGTAAAAGGAGGAAGAGGAGGAGGAGGAAGAGGAGGAGGGGGAAGAAGAGGAAGAGGGGGAGGGGGAAGAGGAGGAGGGGGAAGAGGAGGAAGGGAAGGAGGAGGGGGAAGAGGAGGTAGAGGAGGAGGAGGAAGAAGGAGGAGGAGGAGGAGGAGGAGGAGGAGGAGAAGAAGAAGAGGAGGAGGAGGAGGAGGAGGAGGAGGAGGAGGAAGAAGAAGGAGGTGGCAGCTTGAGAGAAATGGCTCAGAAGGTCAGAAGGTAAAGGAGCTGCTGCCAAGTTCCATCCCCAGGACCCACATGGTGGAAAGAGAGAACCAAACACTACAAGTTGATCTCAGACCTCTATAAGCACAAGCACACACAGATATACAGACTCACAGATGCACAAACACACACAGATACACAGACTCACAGATGCACAAACACACACAGATACACAGACACACCGACGTACACACACACACACAGATACACATATACTCAAACACATACACACAAACACCACTAAATAAATGTAAAAGAATAAATAAATGTAAAAATCTAATATTTGAATTATAATTTTCAGATGCTATCTTGTAGACACATGTTGATTGTTGACATTGTTGAAAGTTTCAGTGAAACTTTACTGAGCATGATAAGTTTTGCTTATATATTTTTCTTCAAAAATTCTAAGGGGAGAGAGAGAGAGAGAGATCCTCAGGAGTGTAACGGCCACATGAAGTTCTGTACATCTTCTGATACTTTCTCTTAGTCGTTGCACTTGGTAAGATACCAAAAAGATGTATCTCACTCTAAAATCATCACATTTTCTGAAATATATAAATATTTGCCCAATTAGAGAGTGAAAGGCTCATGTTAATGGTGTTTTAATCTGAATTTTAATGAATGAGATTACACCTCTTTCATAGACTTAAAAAACAAAAGTATATCTTCTTTAAAGCTGGGCAATGATGAAGCATGCCTTTAATCCAGACACTCAGGAGGCAGAGACAGACAGATCTAGCCTGGTCTACAAAGTGAGTTCCAGGATAGGCCAGACAAGACTACACAGAGAGACCCTGTCTTGAAAGAAACAAAAACAAAAGAAAGGAAGGAAGGAAGGAAGGAAGGAAGGAAGGAAGGAAGGAAGGAAGGAAGGAAGGAAGGAAGAAGGGTAGAGGAGGGAAGAAGGCAGGGGGAGAAGGAAGGAATCTACTGCCAGCACTTGACTAGACCAGCACAATTCCTTCCTAGATTCTAAATCTGAATCTTAGACCCACAGGTAAGGGAATCTCCCTCCGCTCTTCAAAGAAGCTTCTCTTTACAGCAGATGGAGATCATCAGAAACCCCAACTGGACACACTACACAGATGAACGGATGATGGGGAGCTCAAATACATCTACATCACAGCTCCTGCATCAGGGGCTCAGAGATCATCAGAGAAGTGGGTGTGGAAAGATTGTAAGCGCCAAAATACCAGGAAGTCTGCTATGAAAGAGTGTCTCCTAGAAATGGCTGCATCCACAAGACTGAAGTAATGCCAGGATCAATAGAAATGCTATCCAGAAAGGGGGAACGTCCAGGCTTGTCCATCAAGCACGTTTACGCACTGAGCCATCCTGCCGGTCCACAATCTAAAGATGCTTAACAGTGTTGTAAAAGTACAATTGACATGCAATAATCTGTATGTATTTACTTGTGTAGCTTAATAGAATTTTAACCTTTGTATACGCCTATGAAATGCTTACAATCAAAATAATAAACGTATTCATGACCCTGAAAGGTTTTCTTGTAGCCCAGCCCCCTATAAAAGTGTATCTGCTTTCTCTCACTATCTATTTGTTCACATTTTCTACAGTTCTACAGATCTGTTCAAACAGAAATGCCCATTGTTATGTGTATGGATGTTTTACCTGCGTATATGAACCACAGACATGTCTGATGCCTGAAGAGATCAAAAGAGGATGTTGTATGCCCTAGAACTGGGGTTACAAACTATTGTGAGCTGTCTTGTGAGTGATGGATATCGAACCCAGGTTCTCTGGAAAAGCGACAATTTCTCTTAAGTGTTGAGCCAACTCTCCAGCCCTAATATATGGTCTTTTGTCTAAAATTTTTTTCAACATACAAGTTCTTGTGTGGGTCAGTACTGGTCAATGGTAGTCTACAACAATAACCCCAAATGATTTTTAAATGGATACAGAAGCTATAGAAACCAAATTCAAAGAGAGAGCTCGGAAAAGCAAGGGAGTGAGGTGAAAATAACTTGTGGGGTGGGTGGGAGACAGAAGACAGTGACTTACACTGTTCTTAAAAACAGCTTCTACTGGAACCTCTCAGACACTGAGCCACCAACCAGGCAGCAGACACTAGCTGATATGAGGCTACCAGCACATATACAGCAGAAGACTGCCAGGTCTGGACTCAGTCAGAGAAGATGCACCTAACCCTCAAGAGACTTGGGGCCAAGAGAATGAGGAGGTCTGGTGTGTGTAGGGGGACATCCTCATGAAGTCGAGGGCTGGCAGGGAGGAGGTGAAGGATGTGGAACATTGGAGGATGGACTGGGAGGCGGATAAAGTCTAGACTGTAAAAAAAAAAAAAAAAAAAAAGGTTAAAGAATAAATTAGTACTTTTTTTAAATCTAGAAAAAACAAAAACCAGCTTCCCTGAAACGCAACTCATGCACCACAGGACTTACCATCCAAATGTGCACAGCAACGACTCTCCCTGTTCATGTCCCGGGAATTAGGGCATGGGCTTACTCAGAATGCCTTTAAGCTGCCAGTTACAATCTACATACAAATCTATTGATCTTTTCAAAAGTATGCTATTTGTCTTTTTGTTATTGAGATGTAAGAGCACTTTACAAATATTCTGGATTACGTCCTTTGTAAGATATACCTTTTGCCTACATTACACGCCCCCCCCCCCCCCCGCCATGCTGTGGGTTACTGTTTCACTTTTTTCTTTTCTTATTTTTTTTTGAGTGTTTTGCATGTTTGTATATGAACCACTTGCATGCCTGGTGCCCAGAGAGGTCAGAAGAAGGCACCGGCTCCCTCAAACTGGAGTTACAGACTGTTGTGAGCCACCATGTTGGTGCTGGGAGCCTAACCCAGGTTCTCTGAAATATCAGCAAGCTCTCTTAGCCACTGAATCATCTCTCCTGCCCCTTATTTTTAATCTTTTAATCAACCAGTTATAACTTCATATACTTATGGGCCACAGAATGATATTTCAATATGTGTGTACAGTGTGTAGTGATGAAATCTGCTTGGCTGATGGCTCCACCATTTTATACTTTAAGTCTGGAAACCCCAAACTTAAAATCCTCTCCTCTACTTAAAAAAAATGTTCCTGGGGTAACAGTGCCACCGATGGGCTATGGAACACTAGAACTCACGTTTGGAAGCATGTTATCGAGCCTCCCTCTCACCTTCTCTTATGGTCTGAATGTGAAATGGCTCCGTAGGCCTTACGTGTTGAATGTTTGGATTCCAGCTGGTGGTGCTATCTGAGAGTCTTTGAGAGTTTCCAAACGGGAGCCTGCTCCCAGGGGAAGCATGGACCAGGGTGAATCCTTGCAGAACAGATCTTGTGTTAGTCTCCTCTGTTCTGCTTCCTGCTTCCTGGATGCCACAGGGAAGCAACCTTTCCGCCACTCTCCCACTGTGGTAGTCTCGCCACAGCCCACAGTCAGGGAGCCAGCCCACCGGCACTGACACGCCACAATCATGATCCAAAGCACGTGTCCCCTCCTTGTAAATGGTTTATCAGGCTGGTGAGATGGCTCAGTGGGTAACAGTGTGTGGGGCCAAACCTGACTGGCATCCCTGAGACCCATACAGTGAAAGAAGAGAACTAACTTCCACAAGTTGTCCTCTGACCTCCACTCAACACACATTGTGACACACACACAAAGACATACACACACTGAGAGACACACACACACAGACATGCACACACACTACAATAAATATATATATTTAAAATATTATATTTTTATATTCTAACTATGTAGAAGTTCATTGAAATAGACTGACTTTAGGTCTGGTTAATTTCAGTGAGTGATTTTTTTTTTAATTTACACGTTTTTAGAAACCTTTTGGGCTCTTCAGACAGGGTTTCTCTGGTAGCCCAGGCAATCCTGTAACCCTCTGTAGAGTAGAAACTTACTCAGTAGACCAGGCTAGCCTCTGCCTCCCAAATGCTGGGATTAAAGGTGGATGCCACCACCACCAGCTCACGTGTCTATAACAGTTTTTAAAATGTTTCTCTCTGTTATTCATCACAGACACGGTGAAACTAGTGATGTGTTTGCTTCCTGTTCCAGCCTTTGCCTTTCTAACCACGAGTCATTAGCATCCTATTTTTGTATCAACATATTGCGGTTTCCCATATGAGAGGGGGCACACAGCGTTTTGTTTTAGGGGTCTGGCTTAATTTACTTAAAAATCCTCCAGTTCCATTCATCTTGCTGCAAATGACAGGATTTCATCCTTTTGTGGGGAATAATAAATGTTGCATTACGTATAAATATCACAGTTTTTTTTTATCACTGCATCTCTTGATGGACACCAAGGTCCATATTGTATCTGGGTTCCTGTGAATGGTGTTTCATAGACCCTTGGGGATACAGCCTGGCTTTGGTCTCTGAATTTCCCTTCCTTTAGATATAAACTCCCACGTGTGCTATGATGGCTGCAGTCGCCTCTATTTTTAGTTTCTTAAAGGAACCTCGGAGCTGCTCTTCATAAAGTTGCACGAGGTCTGTTACGGGCTCCCTGCTGGCCAGGGCTCACTGATGGTCTGCTGATGATCCATTTTTTTTATAACGGCCACTCTGATGGGGAAGACATGTCAAGATCTTCTGAGCAGTTTTCAATCTTTGCTTTCCTTACTGATGTAACTGGCTTCTTGCATTCTTTATGTATCCTGAATGTTAGTCTTTGGTCAGATGATTTACAATTATTTTTCTCCCGTTTGTAAGTTGTCTCTTCCCTCTGTTGCGTGCTCCTTTTGCTGTGTGGAAGCCTCTTAACATAGCCCTGCCTATCGGAGCTCCGTGTGTCGTCTGTGCTTTAGGAGGGACGGGGGTCTGGGTTATACAAAAACAAAAAAACTAAAAAACCCTCTTTGCTTGTGTTGATGTCTTAAAGTATCTCCTGTTTGGGGCTTTACATTTAGGCCTTTGGTTTATTTTCAGTTGATTTTTGTGTGGGAAGAGAATCAACCAAGCTTCATTTTGCCTGTGGGTTTCCAGTTTCCTCAGCACTGTTTATTGGAGTTTTTCTCTCCTTTTGGTAAGATGTGTTTATCTTATTTTATTTCTGTGTGTCTATACAGGCTGTTCATTTTCTGTTTGTTGGTTGGTTGGTTCATTTTACTCTATATTGTCACCTTGACACTAACTAGACTCATTCTGGGAAGAGGAAACTTCAATTGAGAAACCATCCCCATTGAATTGTCCCGTAAGTACGCCTGTGGGACATTTTCTTGGTTAATGATTGATATGGGAGGTACAAGACCAGTTTGGGCAGATCCATCTCTGGGCAGATGGTACTGGATGCTATAAGAAAGCAGACTGGGCACTCCATGGAGAATAAGCCAATAAGCAAAGTTCCTACATAGCTTCTGCATCAGCTCCTGCCTCTAGGTGCCTACCCTGCTTGAGTTCTTGCCTTGGCTTCCCTCAATCTACTGTGACTCAGTATGTAGACTAGATGAACCCTTTCCTCCCCAAGGTGCCACTGCCCAGAGACTTCAGTACATCACTAGAAAGCAAATCAGAACAGTGCCTATGTGAGTTTCTGTGTACCACCTACACACATGCAGATACCTATGGATTCCCTGGAACTGGAATTATAGGGAATTACAGCCACAGTTGCAGGATGTGGGTGCTGAAAATCAAGTCTGGACCCTCTGTAAAAGTGCTAAGTGCTCTTAACTGATGAGCCATCTTCGCAGCTTCTGTTCTTTCTTTAATTTGTTTTACTGATTTTCTCAGGAATCAGCTGGTTGGAGATGCACGAATTTATTAATGGGAACTTCATTCTCTTCCATTGGTCTGCGTGTCACCTTTTACTTCAGTACTGTGCTGTCTTACTTACTTTGTCCCTGTGGTGTATCTTGAGTTTAGGTGTCATCTCTTAAACTTCTCTTGTTCTTTTTGTTCAAGATTGCTTTATCTGTGTGTGGTCATTTACTTCCATATGAATTTTAATGCCGTTTATTCTAGTTCTATAAGGACTGATATTGGGAAGCTAGGTGTGGTTTCAGACTTGAAAGATAGAAGCAGAAGGGTCAGGAGCTCAAGGCCATACTTACTGTATACAAAGTTCAAGGTCACCCTTGGCTACATGAGACTCTAACCCACAAGCACAATCTTTCCAATCTTTCTGCGGATTTTTTATATTTATTTACTTTTATTTTATGTAAATGACTGTTTTCTCTGTGTGCATGTATGTCTGTACACCATGTGTGTATGTCTGCTACCTTCAGAGGCCAGAAGAAGGCATCAGATGCCCTAGAACTGGAGTTCTAAATGGTTGTGAAGCACCTTGTGCATGCTGGGAATTGAATCTGGATCCGCTGAACACAACCTAAAATCACCACAGGAAAGAGGTTTTAGAGTTGTGTGTGTGTGTGTGTGTGTGTGTGTGTGTGTGTGTGTGTGTGTGTTAATTCTGACATTGACTGGGATTCTTTCTTAAAATCTATAATCATAAAAGTGATTAGAATATATGATACCACATATTGATGGAAAAAGAAAGAGGTGCTTAATCACTGAGCCATCTCTCCAAACCTCCTAAGAGTGTACCATGGGGCTGGAGAGATGGCTCAGTGGTTAAGAGCACTAACTGCTCTTCCAGAGGTCCTGTGTTCAATTCCCAGTAACCACATGGTGACTTACAATCATCTGTAATGGGATCCAAAGCCCTTTTCTGGTGTGTCTGAAGACAGCTACAGTGTATTCACAAAAAATAGATAGATAGATAGATAGATAGATAGATAGATAGATAGACAGACAGATAGATAGACAGATAGATAGAGTATATCATAAAGAACTGTTTGGATGAAGACATCCAGTGGAAATTGTCTTGTTTGTTAATTGGTATAAGAAGGCCCAGTCCATTGCGGGCAGCAACATTCCCTACGCAATCTTGAACAGTGTGATTCTTGAAATTGAACTAAGCAGAAGCAGGCAAGAGCTCATGAGTTTATCCTCAGTCTGATCTTGGCTATGGAGATCATGCTTTAAGTTTCTGTCTTGACTTCCCTACAATAACAGACCTGGAACTGTAAGCCAAGTAAACTCCTTTCTTCTCTAAGCTGCTTTCTGTCAGTAATTCACTATGGTAACAGAAACGAAGCAAGAAAAAGTTCAAGAAATGAATGATTAAATATACACTGGGCTGTCTCTGTTCCTGGTGCAGACCTACAGAGTGAGAAGTCCTTGTGAGTAACCACAGCCTTGTGGTCCACCCACCTCAGCTCCTGCAAGTGTTGGATACGAGAAGACTGGTGCGCTGCACACGAACCCACAGCTTCAACAAAGGGAGCAGGTTCTTCCCAGAGTAACGTAATCTGGCAGGCTGCACCACGGGCTGCTAGAACTGTGCTAATGGCGGTTCCCTAGCATAGGTGCTGTGCCTTCATAAAGCACGATGCTCATGTGGTCCAGATTAAAGAAATCAACCCGTCTGCTTCCACAGCCTGAGGCTCTGTGACTGGGAAGATGTCCCTGAGCCTTCTAAGAAGGAAAACAGTGACATCATTACCATCATCACGGAGTTCGGCCAGACCCTGTTGATGACTGATTCCTTACCACAAACCCAGGCTCAGAGGCTCAGGCACCACGCTGGTTACCAGAAGTCCTACCATCAAACTCATCTGGAGGAGCAGAGGTCACGTCTGTATAAAACTGTGCCTGTGGCTGTTTAAGGCTTTAAAGGGTAATGGAGAGACCAGCAGTCTAAGGTGCTGTGTTCTACTTGCAGTCTCCCAAAGAGGTGTGAGTTTGATTCATCTGACAAAAACACACTCCAGCCAGGCTTTTGATGACACACACTTGTAGCCCACCTCTCGGGAAGCAAAGGCATGAGGCTTTTGAGTTTGAGACCAGCATGGGTTACATAGTGAGACCCTGATTCAAACAAACAAACAAAAAGGCAGGGAGGGGACATTCTTCTTGGTTAAGTTGATACAAGCACTTGAACCTCGGTCTCTCTTCCTAACCCCGCGGCAGCAGAATAAATCTTCTGTGTGGTCCCAAAGCCTGTAACCGTGAGGGAAACAGGAGAGGAAACAGCAGCGATGACGTTTTGTGGAAGCTGGAAAGCAGAGTTAACATCCCCCAATCCTGAAATCCCTAACTGGCTGCAGGGGGATTCACGACCAGTGTAATTTGTACCACAGTCCTCCAAACTCAAAATCAGACATTGGCAACACCGGGGAAAATCCGAAACCGAGTGTGAAAGGGTTCCAAATAAGGAAGTGTGGGCAGACAGATGTCTTAGATCCCTTATGTTGACCCACATAAAACAGACGGGTGGGGCCAAGGGGAGGTGTGCCGTGAGACCAGACAGACATCTACTGATCAGAAGGCCAGTGGCTCTTGCGGATGCTCTGAGCCTTCTCCTGTGGCAGCACAGCCACAGAGAACTGGCAGCCAGATGCTAACCCTGCAAACGGCAGATTGAAAAACCTCTTTTCCGAATGTCTGACCTGCCCAAGAGCAAAACCTAAAATACCAGCCCTCAGACTGTCGCCCTGCAAATGAGCCTCCCACTTCTTTGAAGCTCGGTGTGCCAATCACCTTTTTTTCTCGTTTCTTTTCATTTGTCTTATTTTTAATTATGTATGTGTGTGATGTGTGCACGTGAGTGCAAGTGCCCTTGGAGACCAGAGGTGTTGGGTCCCCACGGGGCTGGGGTTACAGACAATTGAGAACTACCAGGCATGGGTACTGGGAAGTGAGCTTGGTACCTCTGGAAGAGGAGTGATTGCTCTGAACCGATAGCCTTCTCTTCAGCCCAGCCAATCGCTTTTCAGTTTCACATTTTCTCATCCATGAGGAGAAAGTAGAGGAACTAGAAATGCAATAGTGACATTCCTATCACAGAAAACAGAACCTCAAAATAGTAAGCAAGGAGAGAAAGACCTCAAAAAGTATCATTATATATGATCAAGATGACAAAGAAAAACCGTATTCCACCATGAAACAAAAGAAAGATACCATAAAAAAAGAAACATTCAAGGAATGTTGTAAAAAGTGCTAAGACTTTTAAAAACCATATGACAACTTGGAACGAATGAGAGAGAGAGAGAGAGAGAAGCTTGGTTTGGTGACTCGTAACTATTCCACCATTTGGGAGGCTGAGGAAGGTGTGTACAGTGTTTGAGGCCGGCTGAGTTTTGAGACGTTGTTTCCAAAAACCAAAAAGTTTGGAGAGACAGAGGAACCGGGTTCAATTTCCAGCAGCCATGCCAGCTCACACTAACCTGTAACTCAGTTCCGAGGGATCTGACACCCCCTACCGGCCGTCCTCAGCATCACATGCACATTATAGTAGATGCTAGCAGTCAAAGCGCTCATGCAGATAAAGGGTTGGGCTTGTGTTTTGTTGTTGTTGTTGTTGTTGTTGTTTTTAATTAAAGCATCAAAAGGAAAACAAAACTATACTGAGATAATTGGAAATTTTTGAGTCAAGAAATAAAACTGAGCAAATCCTTTAGAAACGTATGTCAGAGTGGCTGGAGAGACAGCTCAGAAATTAAACACACATATGGCTCTGGCAGAAAGCCTGAGTTCCATGCCCAGCACTCCAATTTCAGGAAGTTCTTACGCCCTCTTCTGGCTCCCATGATTAACTGCACACTTGAGCACATAGACACATACACACACACACACACACACACACACACACGTATACCATAATAGTTTTAAATGATTTTCTAAACCAAGAAAAAAAAGAAACCAATGTCCTAAGAAACAGATGGAAACCCATCTGCGAGGTCGAGATTCTGAGCAATGAGGGAAAGATAGCATCAATGAAAACTTTAAGGGCATTTTTAGATCCAAAGAAAATGAATTCCCACTTAGAAAGAGACACAGAAGTCGGTATAGTAGGCATATTGTTAACATTTAGAAATTTAGAAAAATGTTCGTAAAACCTTTTGGAGAATACAACAAATGGCCTACAAAAGAGCAGAAGTATGATTCCCGATGGACATTTACCACAAACTAGTGCGATTCTGGATTTTGACTCAAAGTAGTTGAAGAATATACAGGAAGTTGTCGGCTGGGTCCATAGCTGTGGAGACAGGAAAGGGGACAAAAGGAGATTCATGTTATTCCCTCTTTGAACATATTTAAATTTCTTTATAACAGAAAATTTTTAGAAGAAAAAGAATTCTAGGAATGATTTGATTCCTCAGCAACATGGTAAGCAAGATATTTTTTAAATGACTTGCATAAACTGAAAGTTAATGGCTTTCAAAGTAGAGTTCTGTGCTTTGACAAGCTATGGAGGACGTATGAATGGCCTTGGGTTAATCAATGGCAGTCCATCCTAGTGACTGGGAGGGACAAGGCATTTGGGGACATTTGCCAGAGAAACAGGAATCAGCTGTCTTCAAATAGTTTTTTATTTTAAAATATTATTTATCCCTTTATATATGTATAACTATTCTTGCCTGCATGCATGTCTGTGCATTGCATCTGCACAGTGCCGAGGGAGGCCAAGAGAGGCCATCGGATATCCTGGATGCATCTAGTGTGACAGGTAGTTGTGAACTGCCATGTGGATCCTGGGAATCAAACCTGGGTCCTCTACAAAAGCAAAAAGTGCTCTTAGTGGCTGAGCCATCCCTCCAGTCACTTTCTCTTTACTGCATCTTCTGGGGCATTTCATGATTCGGTTCTGGATGTAGATACACAGATGCTATGGGTATGTACAAAAACCCAAAACAAGCAAGCAAGCGAGCAAAAACCCTCATAGCATCATCATCCAGTGGCACATGGGTGGTAGCCTCTGAGACCCTTTTGGTTTTTGTGCTTTTGGATTTGTGGAGCAAGTGATGCTTAAGATAATTCTTAAAGGTGATTAGCAGTGTCCCAAATGAAGAAAGAGGGAATACCAATTTGAGGTAGAGAACTCAACATTATCAAAAAATACAAAGATTGTTATAAACCAGCATGGCACGTGGAGAACACTAGCTCTCCACTACATCGCCAGAATCAAGCACAAAGACTTCACGGCAGCACCAGTTGGCATTGATTAAATAACCTGGTGTTCTCATAGGCCTGACATGTCTAGATGAATGGTTATTAGACAACCATTTCTTATTCAAGTGTTAATGTTGTTGGGACAAAATATCACAGCTAAGAAATATAGTTTAGGAGAGTGAGACCCTTGGAGCACTGAGTCCTAAATGGGATGTCTTCATCAAATCCCTCCCCTCAAGGCTCAGGGATCTATGCTGAAGAGGAGGCAGAAAGAGTGTAAGAGCCAGGTACTGGATGACTCTAAGGGAACAGAGTCCTTCAGACACAACAGGACTGACGCACATGGGCGCTAACAGACTATGACAGCGTACATTGGACCCACAGAGGTTCAAGCCCAGCACTGAGGGGGGGGGAAAGGACATAAAACTTCCACGAAGCTATTTGCAATCGATATGTGCTGGCAACAGGAAAGCCACTTTCTCCAATGACAGGCCACTGCGTGCACCGGCCACACTCCAGGACAGGCCCAACCTGGGAGGATGGTCAACACCAAGCAAATGCTGTGCATTCTTATAGGCGTTGTTGTTTGTTTGTTTGTTTGTTTGTTTTGTCTTATTGTTTTTCTCTTTTGATTTATCAAGGTGGGTGGGTAGGGAGAGAGGTGTGTAGGATCTGAGAGATACTAGGGAAGTGGAAACATGATCGAAATGTACTGTATGAAAGAAATTAAATAAAAATAAACTCGTCATGTAGAGACTGCCATATCCAGGGATCCACCCCATAATCAGCATCCAAACGCTGACACCATTGCATACCCTAGCAAGATTTTATTGAAAGGACCCAGATGTAGCTATCTCTTGTGAGACTATGCCGGGGCCTAGCAAACACAGAAGTGGATGCTCACAGTCAGCTAATGGATGGATCACAGGGCTCCCAATGGAGGAGCTAGAGAAAGAACCCAAGGAGCTAAAGGGATCTGCAACCCTATAGGTGGAACAACATTATGAACTAACCAGTACCCCGGAGCTCTTGACTCTAGCTGTATATGTATCAAAAGATGGCCTAATCGGCCATCACTGGAAAGAGAGGCCCATTGGACACGCAAACTTTGTATGTCCCAGTACAGGGGAACGCCAGGGCCAAAAAGGGGGAGTGGGTGGGTAGGGGAGTGGGGGTGGGTGGGTATGGGGGACTTTTGGTATAGCATTGGAAATGTAAATGAGCTAAATACCTAATAAAAAATGGAAGAAAAAAAAAAGAAAATGGGAGCAGAGTTAAGGTGGGAAGGACAACTTCAGAGTTGCTTTGTTTTGGGTTTCAAGTGAAGTAATGCTTTGAAGATGACCCAACACAAGCTAACTTAAAACGTTACTTGGCGAGAACATGGAGTGTTTGCAAAATCAAAACAGAATAAAAAGCTCTGGGTAAAATAAATAAATAAATAAATAAATAAACTCGTAAAAATGGGAAAGAAATATGGTTCTGGGGAGCTGGCTTTCTGCAGAAGGGTGAGGATCCAGGTTTGAATGACAAGAACATTCATAAAGTCAGACGGGATAAATAACACACACACACACACACACACACACACACACACACACACACACACACACGTGTTATCTCGGTGTTCCTACAGGGAGGTGGGAGGCAGAGATGGGAGAAACCCCAGAGGCTCATAGGCCAGCCTGGTGCACATAACAGCAAACAACTGTGTGAGATCTGTCTCAAGCTCAGTGCAAGGAAAGGACCAAGGACTGAGGCTGTTCACAGAAAAGAAGCCAGTGCTGAAAACTATCCTGGAGGAAAAATTAGGGACAGAAGAAAGTGGCCGAATGACAAAGTGACCAAGTTCTCAGTATCTTTTTTTTTTTTTTTAAAGATTTATTTATTATATGTGACTACACTGTAGCTGTCTTTGAACACTCCAGAAGAGGGTGACAGATCTCATTATGGATGGTTGTAAGCCACCATGTGGTTGCTGGAATTTGAACTCAGGACCTTCGGAAGAGCAGTCAGTGCTCTTACCACTGAGCCATCTCTCCAGCCCCCAAGTTCTCAGTATATTAAACTGAATATCTCTCCTACTGAAAGACTTTTGAACTTAGCCTTACTCCGAATGGGTCATGTTCTCAAATTATTTCATATTCAGTCAGTAAGATTGAAATCATCCTTAGTGGTTAAATAGATTAATTAAATTACTGCATTCATTTAATCCAGCAATGCTTTTATCTTCACACTCTTATGTTTATTGGCAGTTCATATACCAAAAGACAAAAAGCGTTTAGACATCTACTTGTACAGACACCGTTAATGTGAAGCACCCCTGGTGGTGTTACAGAAACTGATACTAAAGTAATGCATAAATATTAAATGATGTTTACATATTCATGAGTCTCCCTACTCTGTAGCACAAATGTTTCAGTACTAGTAAGGTCAACTTCAATCTTAAAATACTTCCTCCAGGTATTGATCCATAATTACCTAGGCTTCAGTCTCATCTTGAAATGTGGTCTGTCAAATTGTTAGACCTATGTAAAATAAAATTTCTTTCCTCGAGGCAAAATAAAATAAAATAAAATAAAATAAAATACTTCCTAAGGGGACTGGAAAATGACTCTGTTGGTAAAGGGCTGGCCACACAAGTGTGAGGACCAGAGCTCAGTCCTCAACACTCACACAAAAACACTGAGCACAGTATGGACAATCTGTAATCCCAGCACTGGGGAGGCCAAGGCAGGCATATCTCTACTCAATGAGTTCCAGGCCAGCAACAGACCATAGTGTCTATCTAGTGCCTGAGGAGTGACCCCCAAGATTGCCCTCTGGCCCACATGCACACCTGCATACATACATAGGTACATACTCTCTCTCTCTCTCTCTCTCTCTCTCTCTCTCTCACACACACACACACACACACACACACACACACACACACAATCAGGTACACACAATACTTAAAAAGTAAAAAGAGTTTGTTTATATAGTGGATTACGTTGATGGATTTCCGTATATTAAACCATCCCTGCATCCCTGGGATGAAGTCTATTTGATCATGATGGATGATCGTTTTGATGTGTTCTTGGATTCGGTTTTCGAGGATTTTATTGAGTATTTTTGCATCGATATTCATAAGGGAAATTGGTCTGAAGTTCTCTTTCTTTGTTGAATCTTTGTGTGGTTTAGGTATCAGAGTAATTGTGGTTTCATAGAATGAATTAGAAGGTAGAGTACCTTCTGTTTCTATTTTGTGGAATAGCTTGAGGAGAGTTGGAAATAGGTCTTCTTTGAAGGTCTGAAAGGACTCTGCACTAAACCCATCTTGTCCTGGGCTTGTTTGTTTGTTTGTTTGTTTGTTGGGAGACTATTGATGACTGCTTGTGTTTCTTTCCTTAATCATCAGGAAAATGCAAATCAAGACAACCCTGAGATTCCACCTCACACAAGTCAGAATGGCTAAGATCAAAAACTCAGGTGACAGCAGATACTGGCGAGGATATGGAAAAAGATGGACACTCCTCAATTGTTGGTAGGATTGCAAGCTTGTACAACCACTCTGGAAATCAGTCTGGTGGGTCCTCACAAAATTGAACATAGTTCTACCAGAGGATCCTGCAATACCTCTCCTGGGCATATACCCAGAAGATACCCCAATTGGTAATAAGAACACATGCTCCACTATGTTCATAGCAGCCTTAATTATAATATCCAGAAGCTGGGAAGAACCCAGATGTCCCTCAACAGAGGAATGGATACAGAAAATGTGGTACATTTACACAATGGAGTACTACTCAGTTATTAAAAACAATGAATTTATGAAATTCTTGGGCAAATGGGTAGATCTGGAGGACATCATCCTGAGTGAGGTAACCCAATCACAAAAGAACTCACTTTATATGCACTCACTGATAAGTGGATATTAGCCCAGAAACTTAGAATACCCAAGATACAAAACACAAGAAAATCAAGAAGGAAGACCAATATGTGGATACTTCATTCCTCCTTAGAATAGGGAACAAAATACCCATGGAAGGAGTTACAGAGACAAAGTTTGGAGCTGAGACGAAAGGATGGACCATCCAGAGACTGCCCCACCTGATGATCCATCCCATAATCAGCCACCAAACCCAGGCATATGCCAGCAAGATTTTGCTGAAAGGACCCTGATATAGCTGTCTCATGTGAGACTATGCCAGTGCATGGCAAATACAGAAGTGGATGCTCACAGTCATCTATTGGATGAAACACAGGGCCCCCAATGGAGGAACTAGAGAAAGTACCCAAGGAGCTGAAGGGGTCTGCAACCCTATAGGTGGAACAACAATATGAACTAACCAGTACTCCCAGAGCTCATGTCTCTAGCTGTATGTAGAAGAAGATGGCCTAGTGGGCCATTATTGGAAAGAGAAGCCCCTTGGTCTTGCAAACTTTATATGCCCCAGTACAGGGGAACGCCAGGGCCGAGAAGTGGGAGTGTTTGGGCAGAGGAGCAGGGTGGGGGGAGGGTATAGGGGACTTTCGGGATAGCATTTGAAATATAACTGAAGAAAATATCTAATAAAAAATTGGGGGAAAAACGTAAAAAGAATTTTAAAACACTCAAGTATAGCAGTACTTTTTAATGCATGCTCTAAGTGCGGAAAAATTCAACATCATTTCGTGTTGCGCATTTTTCATGAAAATACTAGCCACCCTTTACTTACTCATGAGAAATTTTAGTTTTATTTATGGTTCATCCAGCCCTAATGGACTATTTGGATTAGCAAGATGCAGAATTACAGGTAAATATGAGAACGCATAGGTTTGTTTACCTTGTGGGTTGTTTTTTTTTTTTTTAATAAAGGAGTCTTTAACTCCAACAGAGCTTCTGTTACCATAACCAAATGACTGAAGTCACAATTTAACTGCAAACCAGAAGGGTATAAATAGTAGACTGGACATATAATACCCTTCTTTCTTCGTCCTTGCTTCTGGAAGGTGTGTCTTTCCTCACGATGAGTCATTGCCTCGGACCCTGCAACTCCGTCCCATAAGGCCCTACTTGTGGCTTCATGCTCACAGGGACAAGGGGTGCTGCCCATAGTGTGACTCCCATGGCTGCCTAAAACGGATGGCAGTGTTTAGGGAGGAACATTCCCTGTTGCTTCCCTTCACCTGACTGATCACACACACACACACACACACACCGTGAAGATGGACATAACCATCGCGGTCTCGCTGTCGCTGCGCCTTCTCCAGCCTATGTCTTGCGTGTTCTTTTTTCATCGTCAGCATCATATAGCTCTTGTGAACAGCCCCCCAGAGCACAGGCTGCTTGGGAGCTACTCCAGCCCTGCAGTCGTGGCAGTGAGGCTTAGATCTTTGAGTCGTGATCAAAAGCTTCCATTTTCTTTCAAGACAGAATGTTGCCTAATTGTTAAAGTAATTGCTTTTTTTTTTAAGAGAAAATTTGGGAGGCAAGGTCTCATTCTATAGCCCAAGTTAATCTGGAACTTGCTAGATAGCCCGGGCTGACCTTGAACTCATGATGGTTCTCATATCACAGCCTCTAGATTGCTGGGAATGCGGGATTGAACCATCATGTCCATCAATAATAGTTATCTTCATTTTAAAAAATTATCAAAATCTAGCATTTCCTAAAGTCTGTTTATATCATTTGCTTAACTTTTTGCATCCTCTAAGTTTTTATCTTTGTATATTCCTTTTGCTTGTTGTCTTAGTTAGGGTTTTACTGCTATGAACAGACACCGTGACTAAGGCAACTCGTATAAGAACAACATTTAATTGGGGCTGGCTTACAGGTTCAGAGGTTCAATCCATTATCATCAAGTGGGAAACATGGCAGCATCCAGGCAGGCATGGTGCAGGAGGAGCTGAGAGTTCTACAGCTTCATCTGAAGGTTGCTAGTGGAAGACTGATTTCCAGGCAGCTAGGATGAGGGTCTTAAAACCCATGCCCATAGTGACACACCTACTCCAACAGGGCCACACCTACTCCAACAAGGCCACACCTAAAAATACTGCCACTCTATGGGCTAGGCATACTCAAATCACTGCAGTTGTTTTTCTAAAAAAAAATAAACATTACTATTGAGTTAGCTTCTCAATTAAGATATTTTGCCATATGAACAAAAGTTGCAAGTGACAGCTTATACAAAATTATATAGAAGTGACTAGCCTTTTCTTCCTTGTCATCCCACTAACAAACTAACAGTTTGCAACCCCATAGGAAGGACAACAATATCAACCAACCAGACCCCCAAGATTTCCCAGGGACTAAACCACCATCCGAAGAGTACACATGGAGGAACTCATGGCTCCAGCCACATATGTAGTAGAGGATGGCCTTGCTGGGCATCAGTGGAAAGAGAGGCACTTGGCTCTGTGAAGGCTGGGTGCCCCAGTGTAGGGGAATGCCAGGACAGGGATGTGAGAGTGGATGAGTGGGTGGGAACATTCTCATAGAAGCAGAGAGGGGGTAGAATGGGGGTCCCCAAGGGGAAACCGTGAAAGGGGATAACATTTGAAATGTAAATTAAAAAAATATATCCAATAAAAAAGAGGAAAAAGTCATGGAAGTGAATTTGCAGATAGATTTCTCTCAGTCTGTGCCTGTATTTGGCTAATTCGGGGTACAGCAGTGACACCTAGTGGAAATTTGACACCTGGCCTGGTTAGGCTTCGATTTAATTTGACTTAGGGTTTTGTTGGTTTGGTTTGGTTTGGTTTGGTTTGGTTTGGTTTGGTTTGGTTTGGTTTGGCTGATAAAAAGTCTCTGTGAAGCTCAGGTTAGCACAGAACTCACTTAGTTCAAGTTGGCTTCAAACGCTGGATCCCTCTGCCTTACCTTCTGGAGTCCTGTGACTACAAGTATGGGCCACCACACCCAGCTAAATCGCGTAAAGAAATGAAATGTGGGTGGACCTTGTTGACTGACCTGACGCTTAACGTTTGTCTCCTAAGTAAATGAATGAATGTATAGAGTTCACAGAACAGAAAGAATGAGGGGCTGTCGAGATGGCTCGGTGGGTAAAGGTGCCTGTCCCCAGGCCTAACCCCTTGAGTCTAGTCTCCAGAACCCACACAATAGAACAAGAGAACCTATACCTACAAGTTGTCCTCTGACCTCCCCAGGCACACTTTGGCATGGGTGTGCACAGACACACGTAAATATATTGTTTTAATTAACAATAGCAAAAAAAAAATGCTTGGTATCACAATTATTGATTAATGAAAAGAGTCGAGCGTTTTTTTTTAAGAGTGTTGAGACACGGGGGCAGCCTGTGCTTCAAATTTAGTTCCTATTGTTTCCTGTGATAAGAGTTTATAACAGAAACAGAGTGAAGACTTGAATCACCAGAGATGAAAATTCTCAGAGAAAGCCATTATTATTCCTCCTCCTGTTCCCGAGCACCTATGAAAGGTTCCTAGCGGGACTGATAACAATTGTTGAGATAAAGCACCATGGAGAAAATAAGATGGCCTCCCAGGGGGTTATATGCAAATGTGGTAGGCAAAGAGGAAATTAAAAAGCTATGCTAATCGCAATGTTCTCATCTCCCGTTTGCTGCAGTGACACTGGGTTTGCCAGATGTTTGATTAAAACCAGCCTGGGAACAAGGACTTTATATCTTAGGGGAGAGACAAATAGGTGCTGTGTAGGGCCAGCTTGTTGTTGTCTAAATAGTCTTGTAATTGTTCCTCCCAAACTAATTTAAAATTGCTGACTCAACATAGGACTGTCTCCTCTGCTTGACTGGAGTAGAAAAACTGACAGTGTGAAAAGACGCCACTGTGTAGAAATGGCTCCACACTTCAAGGACTCATGCATGTTATTTCTAGATGCAAATCCACTACAGACATCAAGACTTAAGATGGTGTGGGAAATAAACATAAGAAGCTGTCTTCAGGGCTGGAGAGATGGTTCAGCAGTTAAGGGCACTGACTACTCTTCCCAAGGTTCTGAGTTCAATTCTCAGCCACCACATGGTGGCTCACAACCATCTGTAATGGGATCCGATGCCCTCTTCTGGTGTGTCTGAAGACAGCTATGGTGTACTTGTAATGCATAACATTAATAAATCTCAAAAAAAAAAAGAGAAGCTGTCTTCATTTATTTTCCAGTTGATGTGATAAAATACCATGGCCCATCCGAAAAGGCAACTTCTTGGAGATAGGGCTTATTCCCATTGACAGTTTCAGAGAGATACAGCCTATCCTAGTGAGATGACACAGGCTCAGGAGCAAGACTCGATGGTCATATCACATCTGCACCCAGAGTGCAAACACTAAATAGGTATGGAAGTTTACTATTTTATAAGCTTTCCAAAAGTTGCATTAAAAAACAAAAACAAAGCAAAAACAAAAACAGCTGACATCGAGTTACTCTGCATGGCAAGGATAATACCCTACCTGTGGTGGTTTGTACATGCTTGGCCCAGGGAGTGACACTATTAGGAGGTGTGTCCCTGTTGGAATAGGTGAGGCCCTGTTGGAGTAGGTGTGTCACTATGGGCATGGGCTTTAATACCCTCATCCTAGCTGCCTGGAAGCCAGTATTCTGCTAGCAGCCTTCAGATGAAGATGTAGAACTCTTAGCTCCTCCTACACTATGCCTACCTGGATGCTGCCATGTTCCTGCCTTGATGATAATGAACTGAACCTCTGAACCTGTAAGCCAGCCCCAATTAAACGTTTGTTCTTTTAAGAGTTGCCTTGGTCATGGTGTCTGTTCACAGCAGTAAAACCCTAACTAAGACCTCACAAAAGCCATTTAGGGCAAAAAGCCTGGGGTGGGATACTTTTCTTCAAGCTGTCAGTCAAGTAAGGTCCCAGAGACTGTCACCACCACCACCCCCCCCCAAAAAATACAAGCTTTGGCATTGCTCTTTGTTGTCCACCAGAACTTGGTGGTACGACCCTATTGCTGATATGACACACTTAATTGCAGGACATGCAGCCTGTGACCTTTCTGGGGCTAACTTTCATAGTGCCAAAAGAGGTTCTGCAGGCTGCTGAGGGAGAAACATAATCAACAGTGTTACACTATGAACCCTGTGAGCTACAATAGCAACAGACCTGGAAGCAGTCTATGCCCAGTGGAGAAATAGCAGAATGCTAATGGAGATAACCAACCACTTTTTATTGGATTTAAGGCCTGCTCCATTGAAGGGAAGCCATACCTGGTACTACAGACCTGACCAAGAACCAGGGTTATGGAGGCCACAGGTCCTAAGGAAGAGCCTATTTCTATTACCTCACTGAATAGACATATTGTCAAACAACCCCTGTCTTCATACCCACAGATCAATGCAGCTCTCAGCCGAGAGGCTTCTGTTTGCAATGGAGAGCAGTTAATACAGAGACTCACAAATGCTCAAGTAGCAAAAACATAAATGGCTCATCTTAGCCCTAATGCCACAGCTATACCACACTCTCTTCCTGCAAGCTTCTCAGAACAATGCAGAAGGAAGAACAATGGAAAATCTGTAAGAGCCAGAGGTCAGGGAGGATTGCCGTGTAACTGTGTCTCCTGAACGTAATAGACACGGGGCATGCACGGACTCACAGTAGCCTCTGTCATTACCTGCCCAAGACCTGTACAAGTCCATGGCAAACAACATTCCAGCCCTGAAGGAGGAGCTGAAGAGGCCCCGCCCCTAACTGCGGAACTATCAATAAAAGCTGCTGCAGGAGAATTATTACCCTGGACGTGTGACCCCTGGTAGGTTTTCTGTGTTCCAGTGGATCATCCCAAATCCATGCATTTACAGGCACCACTAGGTAGATTCTGTGGATTATATTCAGGAGGAGGTGGTAGAGGAGGAAGGAGAGGAGACAGAGGGGTCATGGGGTTGGTAGACATGGGGAGAAGGCTCCTGGAGCAACAGAAGTGGGTACTAGGGAGAGGTTAATATGCTCAAAATACATTGTATGCATGTATGACATTCTCAAAGAATAAATTTTAAATATTACATTAAAATCAACCTCAAAGCCCTCCCCAATGACTTATCCCAGCCAGGATCCCCCTCACAAAGGCTCTATGACCTTCCCAGACTTCACCCCCAGTGGGGGCCAAGTGTTGAAACATACGAGCCTATGGGAGACAATTCACATTCGAACTACAACAGAGGTTGCTTGTAAAAGATTTGAAGTAATGGGAGAGGTCTAGTAGGGCCTAATCATGTAATCCCTTATTTAATCAGACACATTGATTGATCAGTGAAACACTGGTCTGGACTACATAACAGATCAGCAAGCTGCAGCTGGTTGGCCCCGTTTGGTATAATCGGTGAGCTAGGGTAAACTTATAAAGTTGTAAGACAAAGAAAAAGAGAAAACGGGTTAAAATATATATATATGACAGATTTGTCAATGGCCAAACCTAAAATTCCAACTAGTCTTTGATAGGAGGTGTTTGCTACACCCGCTCTGGGAAAAGATCCAACAGTCATTGAAGTCACAGCCTAGAAAAGCAACTCAAGCAAGAAGAGGAAGAATGACAGCAGTTCCTACACTCTGACCACATAATGACAGCCTGCAACTGGGTTACATGACATGACATTGTCTCATTTAATGTCCACAATAAAAAAAAAAAAAAAATCTCACGAGACAGTTGTTGTCAGCAGATAGCTGACATCTGAAGAAGTTAGCTGCCCAGATCATCCAAATAATCAGATCTGTGATGAAGATGCAGGTGCTCTGCCCACTGCATCCAGGCACGAGCCTGAGAATGTGAAAGGCAGAGAGAGGGAGGTGTCCTGAGACATGTAAAAGCACAACCTGCCGGGCATGGTGGTGCACACCGTTAATCCCAGCACTTGGGAGACACAGGCAGGTGGGTCTTCGTGAGTTCGAGGCCAGCCTGGTCTAAAAAGCAAGTCCAGGACAGCCAGGGCTATTACACAGTAAAACCCAAGTACAACGTGCTAAGGGAAAATAGGGGCTTCTTAGGGACATTTAGGGAAGACCCTTGGAGCAAACTGGGCACTAGGGATAGTCTGAACGGTTGATCCTAAAGAGTACAGCGGCCAAGCTTGGGTCAGCCTCAAAAAAGAACCTTCAAGCACACTGTGGGAACAATGAGTGGACCCAGGAAATAGGACAAAGAGAAGGGGCTGCATAGAGAGGAATATAAAGATGACTCACAGCCAGCTCAGACAGGGATTTAAGAAATAAATACGTAAAAGAGGGACGTTGAACAAACGAGAGTGACTGAACATTTGCAACTAGACGGTTGTCACAGCCAGCCCTGTGCTCTATCTAAGGAAATGAGCCTCGCAAGATGCAGTGAATGAACAGGAGGCAGAAGAGTAGGCTAGAATGTGGCTGGCAATAATCCAGAGCAGAGGCAATGGAAATTGGAAGAATCATAGAGCAGGGGGAGGGGGAGAGAACGGTGTCGCCAAGATGCCAACTACAAAAACATCCGCCCAAAGAAAGCAAAAAGAGAAACAGTAACTAGCCTGGCAACAGCCATCCTGTCAGACTGTGTCCCTCTGACTTTGGTTCCCCGACAGCACCATGAGCACACACGTACGCACACGTGAGTTTTACTAACTTGAAGTCCCGTGATAGTGCTCTGGAGAAAATCATCACTTCATGTTTATTTTAATGGGATTTCACCTTAATAAGATGTCAATGTCTTGTGGTTGAGTGGGGTGGCAGAGAGGACAGGGCCACATTGTGCGATTCACTAAGTCTTTACATTACAGGAAGAGTCCCCCAAGAGTTGTTATCTGTTGCCTAGCCAGCAGCTCACGGGTCCCAGCCTGCAGGTCTTGGCTGGGTAGCTTAGTAGATTTGTTGCTTCAAAAGCTCAAGAGCCCATTCACAGGGGAAATAAGAGAGGTGCAGATCAGCTCCTCCTTCACCAGTTTAAAGTTTAAGATGCAGACAAGATCGCTGTACCAAGTGATGAGAGAAGATGCTAACAGGGCAACATAGTGATGAAGCGGATCTGTGTTCTCAGAGTGCGTGGGGAAGGTCTAGTTTGGTTTCAGGTTGCTATAGAAGTTGAATACTGTGAAGAAGTGAGCTTTATACATCCAACTCTCCTCATTTCAACTTCCTTTCCTGAGTAGAAACTTCTTTAGGAAAAGGTGACTCAAGCTTTTATTCAACCATAAAGAAAAGTGAAGCTATGTCATTTTCGGAAGTATTGATAGAATTGAAAATTATCAGATTAGGTGGAATAAACCAGACCAGAAAGACAAACATCACGTGTTTTCTCATATATGGAACCTGGGTCATATAGCTTTACATACGTGTATGGCTATAACATGCAAACAGAAGGTACTATGGAGGAACAGAGAGGAGACAAGCACGAGGCAGGGACAATAAGGAGTGAATAAGTCAAAATACATACATACTTCGCCATACTTCACAGGCCCCACTGCTTTATACAATAAATATGCACTAGTAAAAATCTCTGTAGTGCTACTCATGAACTAGGAATATAACTCAGTGCTAGGGAGCTTGCCTAGTATATGAACAGCTCTTTAAGCCCGGTGGCTCACACCTTTAATCTCATATTCAGGTGACCAAAGAAAAAAGATCAGGCATTCAAGGCCAGCCTGGGCTACATAGTGAATCTGAAGCTAACCTGGGTTATATGGGACCCTATCTAAAAAGAAATATATTACTGATTAGTACACAAAAGAGTAGGTTTCATTATGACACTTTCATATATATGTATACATGTAGATATATACATATATATATATGAATACATATGTATTTTATCTCTTAAGCATAATCTGGGTCTCACTGGTCAGACAGGTGCTGAGATTATCTTTAAGTCAAGATATCAAAGCCAGAACGCAGGGTATGGCTCCATAGATGGATGCTTTCCTATCTTGCACAAGGCCCTGGGTTCTAGCTCCAGAACAATATGTAAATACAAATTAAATATTTGGGCTTCTTTTTAGATCACCTACAACTTCTACCTGTTATCAAAGTCAAGTGTAAGTCAGAGCTGTTACCCTCAGTGTCGAAATACTCCAGAATTGCTCACGCCCATGGAAGAGCCAGAGAGATGCTATAAAGCATAGCACTGTAAGAATGGAGTGTAGACACAAACCACAAACAAGATCCACACTGGACAGTGGGGAAGGTAGGCGTAGAATGGTCAGGGCGTGGCCAGCGCAGCTGAAGAGCAGGTGCTTGCAACAGGGGCTTCTTCAGCAGTAAATTTGCCCAAGGCCAGGGGAGGGGACACCTTCGGGGTGATGGCTGGACAGTCACAGCCTACCCACCAGGAATATGTTCAGGATTGGTAGGTGTTACAGAATAAGGGAGCCAAAGGATCTAAGTGGCCCCGTGCCGAAAGAATGACAAACGGTGAGAGTTTGTCTTGTTGAGTAAGGTGAGGCAGGCCAGTTTCCATCAGGGCAAGCCTTGTTGGAGACTCCTACACTCTTCTTCGGGGCTTTCTTGGCTGTTGATTATGGCCAATTTCAATAGTGTGTATGGGCTCCTGTCTATCCCCAAATTGCCTCTGCATTCCAAACCCCACTGCCCTGAAGGCAGGAGATCTACCCAGCCCACACGGAATGTTCCAGGAAAGGAAGCAAACAGGGCTGTTAGGCGAACTCTTCTGGACCCTTCTCCGTTACTCTCTGAACACCACTTATTTTGCTTCGTGGATTTATAACGCTGCAGTTGTGTTTCAATTTCTCCTGTAAAGCTAGCTGCAGAGAAAAGCCATCAATTAAAACAGACAAAAAAAAGAGACTGCAAATTACTTTACCAGTAACCCCCAAGCTGACAGTCTATAGATTATAACCAAATTTTGAAGTGCTTTTGCTGGTCAGTTTTGTTAGCCTGTAGCTCATAAGTATCTGTGCAGAGACCCAAGGCAGGTGATGTTTTCGGCCTTGGTCCAGAGTTTAAAATGTGTAAGACATAATGTAAGCTTACCTACGGTTTTATGAGAATTTCAGCTTTTGGGGGTTCTGCCTGTGCACTGTCATTCTTCATTCCCAATGAGCACATTTTCATTCTGCTGGCCTCTCCCACATCCACTTCCCATCATCAGCATCATCTACCCTGACTTATTTATAAGCTGCTGTCAAGCGCACACCAGCCTGCCTCACGGCATGCTGAACTCAATCCCTACAGCACCCCTGTCACTGCGGACACAGAGCTTTAAGAGGCCCTGGGCGGGTTTATTCTCTAGGGGAGATCTTCTGGAGAGAAATAAGGGTTCGGAAAGTGGATGTTTGGAATCAGTTTCTGGCAAAACAGCTTCACGAGCCATTCCACACCAGGGATGCATCCGCACACAGCACAGGACTGCAGGCATGTCTAGTGATGTGTAGCAGGCAGGACTGCCCACAGAGACGAATCAGGGACACCTTGATACCAGCAGCAGGGCTTGTCCTGTCTCTTCAAAATGCTGTCAAAAGGTATTATTGTCAACTGATGGTGGGATCCTGGGGGCGAGACAAGTAACTTCACATCCAAATCCAGGTAAGAAGTGCGGAGAGAAAGACCCTTCTCCACCAAACTAGGCCTGCGCCTGGTTCTGATTTTCCTGATAGCTAGCTGGGTGGTCACGCTACTTAGCATCTGTGAGTCCCACTTATACTGATATGCAGAAACAGGAAGGCTGGATAAGGCGCATCTCAGACTCTAACATTACCACGGGCCTGTGATCAGGGTGCATCTGGTAGCCTTCATACAGGTGCGGTCTAGTCCCGTCTATAGTCAGGCCAAGTCCTGAGGTTTACAGCTTGTAGGGTTACCACAAGACACAGAATGGTTGTGTGTCATCAGAAGTCAAAGCATTTGGAAGAAAGAAAAATTAAGGAGGAGGAGGAGGAGGAGGAAAAGGAGAAAGAGAAAGAGAAGGAGTAGAACAGCATTTCCTCCGACTAAATGAAATCTCGCCGCTCCAAAATAATAAGATGCTACAGAAAGAAAATATCAACACCGCCACAAATCAACATCTGAGGAACAGCCCAGAAAACATCTGGAAAAGAGCATTAAAATGAACCGCGAGATAAAATATTTGATTTCCCACTCGCTGATGTTGCTAGCTGCAAAAGCAGTTAAGAACATCAGGAGAGGGATATTTTTGGCATGAGATGAACAGCAAGGAAGCCAGCTGTTTGCACTTGCTGTGTAGCCAGTGCCAATACACACAGTGGAACCCACTGTCTGCCAAGCATGGAGAGCAAACCACACAGTGCGGTGGGAAGGGCCCTGACCCGGCTGGAACAATCCATCCGACTGCCGGGACTAATGACAGGCAGATGCCCCCTTCTGCTGCGGTGGCCCACTTACGGGGAAGTGTCCTTATGAAAAGTGTTTCCTCGCTGTATATGCCTTCATTGGCTTTTACTGGAATGTTAGATCGTGGTCTGGAAAGGACTTCTATGCCAGACAAGGCTTCCTCTAAACCATAACAGATGTTGAAAACACCATGAAACTAGCCCCAGAAGGGAAGGGGTTGGGGGTTTCCAGGAAGTCTATAGCAGTGAGAGACGAAAGGCCACTGCTGAGCAGACATGAGGAGAGGGAAGCAGACAGGTAAGGTATGTGGCTATGTAGTGGAGCATTGGGTGGCATGTGTGGGGCCCTGGTTTGCTCTCTATATAGAAAAAAAAGGGAGAAAGAGGAGGAAGAGGAAGAAGAGAGAGAGGAGGAGGAATAGAAGGAGGATGCTTAAGAAAGCTTATGCTGGGGCTGGAGAGATGGCACAGAGGTTAAGAACACTGACTGCTCTTCCCAAGGTCCTGAGTTCTAATCCCAGCAACCACATGGTGGCTCATAACCATCCATAATGAGATCTGATGCCCTCTTCTGGTGTGTCTGAAAACAGTTAAAGTGTACTCACATATAATAAATAAATAAATCTTTAAAAAAGAAAAGAAGAGAAGAGAAAAGAAAAGAAAAAAAAGAAAAGAAAGCCATGTCATATTTATCTACTCAATCCCTACTTCGGGGGAACCAGGGCAAGGTGGGGCTATAGCTTAATGCTAGAGTGTTTGACTATCAAGCATGAGGCCCTGGGTTCAATTGTCAGCACTGTAAGTTAGTAAATAAATAGAAAGGAAGTACTAAGTTTTAAAGGGGAGAGGCAGATTTTGATAAAAGACTAAGGAAGTTTTGCTCGATCGAAGGGAAAAGAGTGGGCAGTATGTTTCCTTGAAATGCTATGAAGGTAGCCATTAAAATTGGCAAATTTTTCTGATTTAGAAAGAGGAGGCAATTATTTCATTCGATGAGCAATTGTTGATCTCCTCACATGTATGAAGAAAGATGTGCGTCTGGGGGTGGGGACGATAGTGAACAAAAAAGCCACAGCTTGTTACGAAAGGCACATGATTCAGGTAGCCATCACCAATGACCACCAATGAGAACTGCAAGCCTTTGTAGAAAGGGCATTCCTCTCCCCTTTTCTATGGACTGCAGAAACACTGTGAATATTTAAGTATCTAGTCACCTCAGATTAGGCACAGACGACAGGCCAAAGAAATGACTCAAGCCAAGTCTAGTTCAGTGAACTACGCTGGTTTATTTAAATCCCTCACAGAAGCATGAGTCCCTGCAGCTTGGTTACAGAAGAGCCCTCCCCAGTGTGGGCAATGCTCCCAGCATGACCCCCATCGCTATTGGGTCAACGGGAGGGTCTCCTCTTCCCAGCCATTGCTACTGTTTACATAACCTTGAGGGTCCTTGTGAATCTTGTAACTTTAGGAGTTTCCTGAACCTTGTAAGTTTCCTTTATTTCCTGAATCCTATGGAAGTCCTCCACTCCCTAGGAAGGAATGCTTCAACTCAGAGAGAACAGGTACTCAACAGTAGCTCAAGCTGGCCGGGAGCTCATTGTGTAGCCCAGACTGGCCTCCGATTCCTCCTGCCTCTGCCTCCAAGTGCTGGAATTAACTGTGGCATATGCCAATATGCTCAGCTAAACGTTGTTTTTAAGTTAGAGATAACAAGATTAGATTTAACATTGAAAGGGTCATTCTGGAGCTGTTGCTCTTGGAGAGGACCCAAGTTAGGGACCTATAAAGCACCCATAGAGAGAAGAACAATTTTAAATGGCTGAATACCAGGGGATGGGAAGGACTGGATTCACCCTAAGAACATGAGTTATGGAAGAGAATACAGGGCTGGAGAGGTGGCTCAGTGGATAAGAGCACTGGCTGCTCTTCCAGAGGTCCTGAGTTCAACCACATGGTGGCTCGCAACCATCTGCAATAGGATCAGATGCCCTCTGCTGGTGTGTCTGAAGAAAGCATCAGTGTTCTCATATATAATAAATAATCTTAAGAGATAGATAGAGAGAGAGAGAGAGAGAGAGAGAGAGAGAGAGAGAGAGAGAGAGAGGGAGGGAGGGAGGGAGGGAGGGAGGGAGGGAAGGAAGGAAGGAAGGAAGGAAGGAAGGAAGGAAGGAAGGAAGGAAGGGGATATAAAGCTGTTTCTCTAGTTTACCACTGTTGTGGATTTTTAGGGGTTTGGTAGTTGATAAGTACATAAAATATATTCGATAGCAAATGTAGAAAACCCAATGGGAAGCCCCACAGCATCTATTCCAAAAGAATCTATGACTGAGCGGGAGTTCACCAAGTAGTGGTGGAGTCTTCAGTCTGGTTAATTTCAGGTATGACTCTTTTTTTTTTTTTTTGCAACTTTTTAAATAATAAAGTTTAAAATATCTTTAAGTACAATGTTCAGGAATCTGAATAAATCACTCATTTCTTGGTCACAAGGCTGCGATCATGGTTTTCTCATGGAAATGAGTAGTTTTTCTTTTCTTTCTTTCTTTCTTTTCTTCTTTTTTTTTTTTTTTTTGATATTTCCTTTCTCAAAGAAAGTCTGATGTACTAGTAGTCTTTGCAGTCATTCACTTGGCAAAGACTGAGCACTGCACAGAGTAATCACTTACCAATACATGTTATACCAGAGCTAGTTAGGTGGAGGCAGGTGGATTATGAGTTTGAGGCCAGCCTGGGCTACATAGTGAGTTCCTGACCAGCCTAGGTCACACAGTGAGAACAAAACGAATAAATAAGTAAGTGCTGTCCACCCAGTAAGAAGTGATTATAATGTATCAAATCTGATTTGGGATCTGGAGACATGGTCTGTGCTTCAGAACGCGCACTATTCTTGCAGAGGACTAAAGTTTGGATCCCAGCATCCAAATCAGGCAACACGCAGCTTTCTGTGAGTCCAGGCAAGGGATCTTACACCTCTGGCATCTGAGAGCATCCATACACACAACCATACACACAATTAATAATAAAATAAATCTTTTAAAAAAAAAACTAGTTCTGTAGTAAGCTTATGAAGTAGCACTGAAAAAGCCTCCTTTTCTAACTTTATGAGGAAGCAGGCTAGAACCTGCCAATACTGGTTTACACTAGCTTGGTGTCAAATAGCCCTCTACCAGTTTGGTTTTAGAGACAAGGGCTTCTTCTCACTAACAGGGACAGTAGTACACCCGAGAGTATGGAACTGGCTGGCATAGAGCCATACTGGCTGTGAGCCACCCTCTGCATCCCCTCTGTATCTCTCTGAGAGGGTTCTTCTTGTAGGCTTTTTCCCCCTCCCAGCAAGAGCATAATTACAAGGCAAGGGAAGGACCACTGAGCCCGGACCTTTACAAATCCAGAATCTATAGAACTCTACTTAGGAAAAACTCCCAGTTGAAACTACATTATTTTACCTTCAATCAAGAGACTCTGCTTTGTTTCAGTTGTTTGGTTGTAGTATTAGCACATCCTGTGCATGTGTGTATGTGTGCATGTGTGTATGTGTGCATGTGTGTATGTGTGCATGTGTATGTGTGCGTGTGCATGTTCACATGCATGTGTGTGGGCTCATGTGGTGGTCAGAGGACAGCTTTCATGAGTGGGTTCTCTCCTTCCACCTTAAAATCTGGGGATCAAACTCAGGTTGCCAGCTTTGCCAGGCAAGGGTCTATACCCGCTGGGACATCTTGCCCATCCTGGTTTGCTTTTCCGGGAATCAAGTGTTTTACTCATTGACCATGTCACTCATAGTCCCTTGGACACAAAGCAAATGCATGAACAAGTATCTTACTTGTCACTATGAGGAGGAGGGTGGGAGGGGGCAAAGAAATTGTAACTAGACAGAACTCACCAAGCAGGGTCAGATGCCCACTGTACGGTCTTGTAGGAACATGCCTAAAACTGTTGGGCTATCCCTAATTCTGAGCATTGAGTAATCCAGTGTAGATAGGGTCAGGTCCAATGTGGCTTGCCATCATGAAAGTCTTAGAAAACGCATCCTAACCGTATGGAATGTTGCCTCGCCCTATGTAGCTCACTTAGTAGCAGCCCATCAGTTGCTGTAAGATCACATTAACTTCTTTCAGATGATATTTGCTAAGGACAGGGTCTTACTATTGAGCTCTGGATGACCCGAAATTTGATGTATATAGATCAGGCTAATCTTGAACTCAAAGATCCACTTGCCTTCCAGAGTGCTAGGACCACAGGCTTGTGCCACCTTACCTTACATCTTTAATAGTTCTTCAATTGTCACTATTCTATTTTTAATGGATGTATCATTCTTGTTCCCAATGCATTGTGGTCATATCCATCCCTCACTCCCCTCTCTCATCCCTTCCCACTCACTGGCCTCTTCTTCTCAACTAGTCCCCTTTCCACCCTCATGCCCTCAATTCCTTTCTGTTTACTTGTTTGTTTGTTTGTTTGTTTGTTTGAGGCTCTGTGCAGGCAATTGCAACAGCTGTGTGCTCATGATTGTCTACAATATCTGCATATTGAAGCAGCAATAGCACAAATACATGGCTACCAAGCTGGCTGCCAGGAGCATATGTTGTTGTAGGTGTGAAAATGTAGCTCCTTATTTATTATATACATATATTATTCCATACATTATATCTACCCCATCTCATATCATTTGTCATATTTTATAGGACAGGGCATTGAACTTGCCATGTATGTAATATCTCACTATAGAAATTAACCAGGAAATAGAGACAGAAAGCTAGTTCAAGGCCTCAGCTATGCAGCAAATTCGAGGCCAGCCTGAGCCTCAGGGTTGAAGGAGAAGAACGCTGATAGCAAAACATTTCAGAAGAAAAGGCAGAGAGAATGTGAAGGGTGGGGGCTGGGGAGAGGGGCTGTGAAACGCTGTCTTCTGGATGTGATGGAGCCACACAGTCAGGGTCTCTCAGCGTCTAAGGCTGCCTGCAATGGATCTACACAAGACTGGGTCAGTCATTGATCGAGGAACGTCTTCAGAGCCTTACTCCTCTCTGCCGAGCTAGAGGATCCTGACAGATTCTGGGAGATGGGTAGCCATTGTCTTCTGTGGTGTATCTGCTGAGGAAGCCACCAGGTTCTAATAGACAGTTTCAAATTCATCGTCACACAGATGACCCAGTGAAATCCAATGGGCCACAGAGGAAAACAAAAAGCCACAAATGTGGGAAAGAGATGGGGCCAGCAATGGGGGTAGGAAGAGAGATGGGAAAGGGGGATTCGCGTAATCACAATGCGCTTCATGCTTTGACAAGTAGAAAATTGTCACGGAATAAGTTCAAAGAAATTACTTTTTGAAAAAAGAAGTGGAAAAGAAAAAAGAGAAGTTAATTTCAATAGATATATTTATTTAATTAATTAATTAAAATGGTCAAATAGTATAACAATGACATGCCTCATTTTCAAATGTCCATCGTGTTCTTAAAGTCACAAGGATTTTAACAGCTGGACCCATGGCTCAGCCTAGTCACCATGTGAACGGCCACATGCAGCAGGTAGAACGCTGGGAGAAGCTGGGAGAAGCTGGGAGACTCTGGTTACCACGGCTGCCGATAGCCTTTTTTTTTTTCCTCTGATACACCTTTCTCCAGACACCCCAACACGTAGCCAAATTATATTTGTCTTTTGAGTCAACTTGTGTGCAGGCAACAATACTATATGCTATCGTGTGGACCAGCACCCTAGTCTGGCTTTCCCCACTGACAATACAGTGGGGTATCACACATCTGAAACACAGGGTAAGCTGGAAGACCACTAGCTGGCGGGGCTGGGGTGTCTACTACACCACCTGTAGCCACCACCCTCTGAGCCTTCCTGCTCCCCACTAAAGTAGTGACAGTACTGAGTTCTGCTGGAGAAACAGGCTATCTCTTAGTGGGAACGTCCAGTGGTTTCTGCTTTTTATCTGTCTCTAGGCTGTACCTGTGGGGAAGCTTAAGCAGCCGGGTAGCTTAGTCCAGGACTCGAGTGACCTGCTTAATCGTTACAGAAAGCACTTTCAACCACTTGAATTGAAGTCCTCTGAAGAAGCAGGTGGGGTCTCTTTGCAGCTCAACAACCTGCCCATCACCAAAGTTCTTGGCTTCCTGCTTCTTCAGGAAAGTAGAGACTGGAGGAGTCACCCCCTTCCCTGGGTCTTGCTGCTTGGGTATAGCAGAGGGAACGAAGAGAGAATTGTCCCAAGGGTAGAATTTTTTTTTTTTTTTTTTTTTTTTTTGGTTTTTCGAGACAGGGTTTCTCTGTGTAGCCCTGGCTGTCCTGGAACTCACTTTGTAGACCAGGCTGGCCTTGAACTCAGAAATCCGCCTGCCTCTGCCTCCCAAGTGCTGGAATTAAAGGCATGCGCCACCACGCCCGGCTCCAAGGGTAGATTCTTAATGCTGAACGTTCTAAATGAGATGAATGGAACTGGATGTAACACAGACTTGCCTGTGGTCTTGAGTGAGCCCACCTCACAGACAGCTCTGTTGATGTCGGGACTGTTCCCAGTGTCACACTCTAGAGCGTAAATTGAAGGAATCCAGCAGAGATAGAGACTGTTGACTATGTTGGTTCTATATCAAATGCCTAAAATCATTCCACATTATTATAATTATGATATTATAATTATTGCCTGGAAGTAAACTATTTTATCTATTTAGTTTTTATATTCCACATGTTCCTTTGGGATCAAATGGCATTTCAGATCAAATGTCTCTCCCTCAAGTCAGACTGTATCTGTCCACTAGATGGCAATGGAGGCCCACAAACATCTTTAGACCAACAGGCCTAAGAATTAACTTTCTGGTCTGCTTTAGACAGCAGATGCTGGTGAGTATGTGGAGAAAGAGGAACACTCCTCCGTTGTTGGTAGGATTGCAAGCTGGTACAACCACTCTGGAAATCAATCTGGAGGTTCCTCAGAAAATTGGACATAGTACCACCTGAGGACCCAGCAATACCACTCCTGGGCATATACTCAGAAGATGCTCCAACATGTAAGAACACATGTTTCACTATGTTCATAGCAGCCTTATTTATAATAGCCAGAAGCTGGAAAGAACCCAGATGCCCCTCAACAGAGGAATGAATACAGAAAATGTGGTACATTTACACAATGGAATACTACTCAGCAATTAAAAACAATGACTTCATGAAATTCTTATGCAATTGGAGGATATCATCCTGAGTGAGGTAACCCAATCACAAAAGAACACACATGGAATGCACTCACTGATAAGTCAATATTAGCCCAAAAGCTTTGAATACCCAAGATAAAATTCACAGACCACATGAAACTCAAATAAGAAGGAAGACCCAAGTGTGGATGCTTCAGTCTTACTAAGAAGGGAGAAAAATAATCACAGCAGGTGGAGGGAGAGAAGGATTTGGGAAGGAGAGAGGAGAGGGATGGAAAAGGGGGCTAGGATCATGTGTGGGATGAGACAGCAGAGATGTACAGAGGGTTAGGAAATTGAACAGAGGTGTGTGGCCATGGGGTTGAGAAACTGGGGATAGCCACCAGAAAGTCCCAGATGCCAGGAAAGCAAGAGCCTCCTAGAACCCAATGAGGATGAGATTAGCTGAAATATCTAACAAAGGAGAGAACCTGTAGAGACCATATCCAGAGGTTAGGCACGGCCCTCAGTTGAGGGATGGGCCACCCACCTATCTCAAAAATATTAAGTCAAAATTACTCCTGTCTAAGGAAATACAGGGACAAAGAGTGGAGCAGAGACTGAAGGAAAGGCCATCCAGAGACTGCCCCACCTGGTGATCCATTCCATAGGCAGACACCAAACCCAGACACTATTGCTGATGCCCAAGAAGTGCTTGCTGACAGGAGCCTGATAAAGCTGTCTCCTGAGAGGCTCTGCCAGAGCCTGACAAATACAGAAGTGGATGCTCGCAGCCAGCCAACCATTATCGGACTGGGCATGGGAAACCCAATGGAGGAGTAAGAGAAAGGACTGAAGGAGCTGGAGGGGTTCGCAACCCCACAGGAAGAAAAACCATATCAACCAACCAGACACCCCCCACCTCAAGCTCCCAAAGACTAAACCACCAAACAAAGCGTACACATGGAGGGACCCATGACTCCAGCTGCATATGTAGCAGAGGATGGCCTTAACTGGCATCAATGGAAGAGGAGGCCCTTGGTCCTGTGGAGGCTTGATGCCCAGCATATGGGAATGCTAGGGTGGTGAGGTGGGAGTGGGTGGGTGCATGGGGGAGCACCCTCATAGAGGCAGGGGGTGGGATGGGGTTTGCAGAGGGGAAACTGAGAAGGGGGTAACATTTGACATGTAAATAAATAACCACTTTAAAAAACCCTCATTTTTAGGTGAGAGTGGTAGCTCATGTCCTTAATCCTACACTCAGCAGGCAGAGACAGACAGATCTCTCTGAGGTCAAAGCCAGCTTTATCTACACAATGAGTCACAACTATACAGTGAGACACTATCTCAAACACCAAATCAAAGGGTTGGAGAGATGGCTCAGCGGTTAAGAGCACTGACTGCTCTTCCAGAAGTCATGAGTTCAAATCCCAGCAATCACATGGTGGCTCACAAACATCTGTAACTGGGATCTGATGCCCTCTTCTGGTGGGTCTGAAGGCAGTTACAGTGTACTCATATAAATAAAAATAAGTAAATCTTTAAAAAACAAAACAAATAAAAGTAAGTCTTTAAATGGAAGAGAATACTTGCATGTTAAAGCCTCAAGTGTTAATCTTTGTGTAGAAGACCTTTTAAAATATTTTTAGAATTTTTTATTTTAGAAATCTCAATTTAATTTTTAAAAGCCCATTTAAAATGAGATATGTTAGTAAGTAATTTTAGTAACTTAGCTAGGTTAACATTTTCTGGTTCTTATCTTAATTAAATCAAACTAGATTAACCACCATGATTAGTAAGTTTGGTAAGGTGGATTTTGATTAGTTTTTTTTTTTTTCTGTGTGTGGAACGTTTGTTTTGTTGGGGAGGGGGCATGCTTTTGGAGGTGGGGTGTTTAGTTTAGGGGGCTGTTTTGTTTTGATGCTGTTGTCCCAGGTAACATTCTTTGAAGCGCCTAGCTTGGGAACGGATAGAAAGTTCTATTCCCTGAGATACTTGCGATCTCCTCCTTTGCAGACCCAGCTATGACTTAGAGGAGAACTTTGTTCATGGGCAGCAGCGGCAGCTGGAGACAGGACATCAGTGCTGGACTCTGAAGTCTTTGGGGCAACTCCCCATTCTTCATGTGAGACTCCTATTAGTAGTGCATGGACTTGACGAAGAGTATTCGGATTTCAGCTGTGCCGTGTGTAGAGTGATTTATTTTTTTCAGTTGTCTACATTATACGTAAATGATGTGCTAATTTATATAAAATAAGGCCTGAACATGGTAAATGCTCCCCCCAAATGGGAACGAGGTATGAAAGATGCCACAATGAATAAGGTAAAAGCTATCAAGCACCACTCCCTGACATCTAACTAGGACCTCCATATGCACATACTTAGACACATGAACCAACACCCACATAAATGCACATGTGTGCACCACACAGATCCAAACAGAAAATAACCCACACAGAAAACTTCCACAGGTTTGATAATGCAAGTACTAAACTATCACATTGTACCTCCAAAATATGTACAATTATTATGTGTCGATTTTGAGAGAGGATTTGATCAGCACATTATAGGCAAGTATCAACTTTCACACAATATCCCAAAAATGTACAATTATTACATGTCAATTTTTCAAGGAGCTGTTTTGTAAAATAAAAACAAACAAGAGCCGGGCGGTGGTGGCGCATGCCTTTAATCCCAGCACTTGGGAGGCAGAGGCAGGCGGATTTCTGAGTTCAAGGCCAGCCTGGTCTACAAAGTGAGTTCCAGGGCTATACAGAGAAACCCTGTCTCAGGGGAAAAAAAAAAAAAAAAAAAAAAAGCCTAGTATGATGGCTTACCCCCAACAATGCCAGCACTTAGAAGGAAGAGGCAGGGGGATTGCCCATAGATTTGAGCTGCATTTCATTTCTCAAACCTGCCTGTACCTAAACAAAAATGAACATGAAGTTTTTTTTTTTTTTAAAGAAAAAGAAAAGAAAGAAAACAAATACGTGAGGGACTCGGAATCATTCCATGCATGAGTATGCTGTGGTGGTTGAGAGTAGTAGAGGAACCAAGTTCAATTCCCAGACACCTGCATGGCACTCACAGAGTAACTGCAGTTCCAGGGGGATCTAAGACCCTCTTCTGGCCTTGATGGGCACTTCACAAATGTAGTATGTATGATATTCTCTCTAAGTGAATTGATATTTTTAACAATTGTTTCTTAATTCTTTTTTTCCACAAATTTCTGTGTATAGACATTTTGTCTGCACCATCTGCAAGTCTAGTGTCCTTGGAGGGCAGAGGAGAATTCTGCGGACCCTGGGTGTCAAGGTCACATAGCTGATTGTGAGGAGCCGTGTGGGCACTGGGAATTGAGCCTGTGTGCTCTAGAAGAGCAGCCAGAGCTCTTAACATGCTATCTCTCCAACCAAGGTTGGCTCTTTCTTTCTCTCAATATGTAGCTAAGGCAGGCCCTGAACTCATGGTCTTTCTTCCTCCACTTCTGGAGTTATTAGGATTTTAGGATGTGCTACCACCATACCTGGCTTGCCATTTTTTAAATCTGGAATTATTTTGATGGGGGAAGGTAATAAAGATAGTTCAATGCAGGCTTAAACTCGAAGATTAGAAGGCAGGCATTTGACAGATAAGATGCACCCAAGATTCTCTGGGAGTGAATCATAGGAAGTAAGACAAACCTCCAAGTGTGGTTAGGGTGCCTCAAGGGAGAGTTGCTAAATCTGGTGGGGTTTTGGTTTTGGTTTTGGTTTTGGTTTTGGTTTTGGTTTTGGTTTTGGTTTTGGGTTTGGGTTTGGGTTTGGGTTTGGGTTTGGGGTTCTTTGTTTTTGAAAAAAAATTAATTTCACCTTTCTTTGCACACCTAAAGTTTATTTTATTGTATTTTTTAAGGTTTTTTTTAATGCATATGAGTGTTTTTCCTGAATGTCTGAATGTGCACCACAGGCATTCCTGATGCCCGTGGAGTCAGTTCCCTGGAACAGGAGTTACAGATGGTTGTGAGCCACCGAGTGGATATGCTGGATCAAATCCAGGTCCTCTGGAAGAGCATCAGACCTCTTAGCCACCAAACCATCTCTCTAGCCCTGAATTTACCTTTTCAAAATGAAAAAAAAAAATGTAAACAAATTCTCTATCATTCAAAATGCCCTTGGACTTGCTGTCTGGGGGTGATCGTGTGTCAGGTTCTCCTGTTCCCAGATAATGGCAGTAGAGAGCACACACGATGATTGTAGGACTTCTGCGACATTCCGGGCCCCTTAGGTGGTGTTATGGCTACAAACTAAGAGTGTTTTTACAGAAAAGGAAGACAAGGACGTTTGAAGCCAAACCAGGCTAGTCTGAGGATTATCCTCAGTCCCTCAGCTGTCCTCAGATCTGAGGGGATCCACTTTCCGAAAGTTGAAACAAGAGTTGGAGGCCAGCCTGGACTACACAGAGAGTTCTAGGCTAGCAAGTACTACACAGTGAGACTGTTTTCAACAAACAACAATAACAACAACGCATTCTATATATCCACCTTAATTCATCACTGACAAATCAAAAGAAACTTGAAAGTTGTAGTAACACAAATTGTTTGAAACAATTAATAAAAGCAGAGAACTTTAAAATTCATAGTGAAAAGTCTATATTATAATCAAGCAACCCATTTGAAATGACTAAATCTGAAGAGAAAAGAAAAATGTTACATCATCTGTGAAAATCCATTTTCTATAGTCAGTTTGTAACCTCCCAAAATTCATATATTGACGACTAACCCTTTCCTCCCTGTTGGATCTCCCCCAGACTACAGTTACTGATGGTTGTAAGGGAACTTGTAGGTGTGGGAATCAAAACGGTTCTTAGCCACTGAGCCACTGAGCCATCTCTTCAGACCCAGAACATGTTTTCAGGGTTTATTTGTTTGTTTTAGTCTTTCTATTTTTGGTTGGTTTTGGAGACAGGATTTCTCTGTATATCCCCTGCTGTCTTGGAACTTTCTCTGTAGACCAGGCTAGGCTTAAACTCAAAGATCCACCTGCCTTTGGCTCTGCCTCCCAAGTGCTGGTATTACAGGCATGGGCCACCATGCCCAGCTGTTTTTAAAGGCTTTGACAGTCACAAGGATGTTAAAGCATGCACAGTGGTGGATAATGAATGGATTTCAGAGGGATTCAAGTTAGCCCAAGGTAATTTGACTTTACTTACTCTCTCTTATCAGAGATGAGTCATTTGATCTTGTAGAGTCTTTATTAATGCGGGTATAGCTCTCTCTCTCTCTCTCTCTCCCCTTCCTCCCTCCCACCCTCTCTCGTGAGAACTTTAGTTACTATGACTTAATGTGTGACCCATAGACCAGGACCAGCATCACATGGAAGCTCATCAAAAACATGGACTCCAAGCTGACTGTGATGGCTCAGGCTTAATCATCCAGAAGGCTGAGGCTAGAGGATCTCGTCAAGAGGCAGCTTGAGCTATACAGTGAGTTAGAAGCCAGCCCTGGCTACAGTGTGAGACCCTGCCTCAACCAACAGAATATCATCATCATGATCATTATCATCATCATCATCATCAACATCAACAATAACAACAGCTAATGCAGAATCTATCCTAGACTGTGTGTTGCACTGGACTCCCAGATACTTATGAGTTGAGACAGGAGGATCATTTGAAATCATTCAAAATTTGAGACCAGCCAGGTCAACCTAATAAGATAATGCCTCAAATAACATAAATAAACGGGCACTATCAGGCCAGTTCCAAACAAGCCATTCAGAACCTGCATTTTGAAAAGAGCTTCAAGTGATTCACTTGTTCACTAGAGGTACCAGCACATGTCAGAACAAAGAAAAAGAGTGAGCTGGGATCAGACGCTTCAAGGTCCTGGCTCCCCTTTCAGTTTAGGGATGCGGATATATCCTGTGAGCATATACTCTTCTGTTTAGTGATGCAGATATATCCTGTGAGCAGATACTCTTCTATTTAGTGATGCGGATATATCCTGTGAGCAGATACTCTTCCTGAGAGCAGGGTGACAGGAGAGCAACGGAGCTTTTGACGTCTGATCTGTTTGTCTGCAAACACATTTATTTGCGTGACTCTGAAATGGACTGCAAGTGCTTCCTCCCTTCTCAGTGTGCTCGGTACTATTTAATTCTTTGTAATTGAGGGTCAACGCTCTGAGCATCTGTTTTGATCCTGACATATGGTGCTATCCTAACGCCTGCTCGGCTTGAGACTCAGGTGTATTTAGCAAATTACCCTCCGCTCTATTCCCTTCAGAATGCCAGGCTATAAATTCTCCAACGGCAGAGGCTCTCGGGCTGTTTCCCATGCTCCCGGGGGAGTACGTGCAGTTGCTCAACCTCAGTTATTGCGTCAGGCCACTGTGTGGTTTTCATGCTTTCATTTCCCAGTCCTCTGATCTGTCCTGAACTTCCTCTGACAACTTGTAGTGATGTTGCTCTCTGCAGGCACACCTCTATTCCAACCCCCTTTCCCTCCTCTGACTTATGACTCTTTATTTCTAATATGGCAGGGGGTGGAACTAGAGAATCTACAACGTGCAGCTTAAAGCTGGATGCAGAAGACCTTAAGCCAGGCATGGCGGTGTACTGTTCCCGGCAATCGGGAGGAAAAGGAGGCAGATCTTTCTGAGCCAAAGACCAGCCTGTTCTACAATGAGAGGCCAGAGAGACACATAGCAAGACCCTGTCTCAAAAATCAAGCAAGCAAGCAAACAAACAAACCTCACCAAAACAATGTGCGGTGCCCACACTTTGGTGTGTCTGTCTTCTGAGCATCTCGGTGTCACTTAACCTTTGTGCTTAAGCCTGTATTCAAATATCTCTGATAAAACCTGCAACTCCACTTCATAAACAGGCTAGCTCTAAAACTGTGTTTAGTGCTAAAGCTACAAATCCTGTTTGGGCCCAAGTCGAGGTCCCTGAAACTCTAGGTACTCCTCAGGCTGCTGAGGGTGACAGTGGGGAACTATGTCTCCTTCCCCTGCACTCCAAAAAACACAGACAAAGAGACCTTTTCTCTCCTCCTAGACTTGGCCGCAACATTACAACAACCTTGCACCTCAAACAGTAAAGGCTGACAAGGAGCTGGAGTGTTCGACGTTCACGCTACTCTAGTGCTAAATATCTTCTTTGTGGGTTTGCAGTTGGCAGAGATGTCCTAGAGGAGGGACCTGAAGCCTCTCACAAAGTAAAAATGAGCAGACCTGGGCCGGGCATGGTGGCACACGCCTTTAATCCCAGCACTTGGGAGGCAGAGGCAGGCGGATTTCTGCATTCGAGGCCAGCCTGGTCTACAAAGTGAGTTCCAGGAAAGCCAGGGCTACACAGAGAAACCCTGTCTCAAAACAAAAAAAAAAAAAAAAAAAAAGAGAGAGAGAGAGAGAGAGAGAGAGAGAGCAGACCCGTTTAGCTTAACTTTGCTATTCAAACGTGGTAGTTCTCAAAATAGGAGTGCCAGGGAGTGTGTTAGACTGTTCAGCACTGTGACAAAAAAAAAAAAAAAAGCACAGGAACAATTTGCTGCAGGTCTTCTGTGGTTTCAGTCCATGGTAAGGCAGAAGCATCATGGGAGAAGGGAATGTTGGAGGACAGCTGTGAAGCAAGGAGAAATCCTGACAACAAAAGACCAGAGCCAATAAGTGCTCTGTAAGAGCAGACCCCTCAAGGAAACCACTTCCATGTTGTGGATTGCCCTGGTACTGTTTGTATTTTGATGCTAATTCCACTTCTCCAACATGGGCTGCCTCAGAGTAGGAGTGGATCACATACTCAACTGACTTCATGCGAACCTTCTCCCCATTTTATTTATTTATTTCATGTATGTGAGTACACTGTAGCTGTACCAGATGGTTGTGAGCCTTCATGTGGTTGTTGGGAATTGAATTTTTAGGACCTCTGCTCCAGTCGACCCCATTTGCTCCGGCAGCATCAGATCTCATTACCGGTGATTGTGAGTTTTTGTGCTTGCTGGGATTTGAACTCAGGACCTTTGGAAGAGCCGTCAGTGCTCTTACCAGCTGAGCCATCTCGCCAGCCCTCCCCCACCCCCTCCACATTTTAACTGGTAAAATAAAGGCTAGAGCCTGTGATTGGGCAGTGGAAGGGAAAGGTGGGGCTGGAAGTTCTAGAGAGGGAGAGAGAGGAAGAAGGAGGGGAGATGAGGAGATGAAGGAGAGAGAGGAAGACAGAAGAAGAGGAGGTGGAAGGAAGATGGAGGAAGGAAGAAGGAAGCACGTGACCTGGAGGAACCGCAAGTAGCAAGGGATTTCATAGATGGAGAATAGAGTAGTGTAGCGGCAGATCTGCCCAATCTAGGTGCGCAGCCTGCATTCATATTAACTGAGTTGTGTTTTCCTTGTCCGGGCTAATTGGGGTTAGAGATTTACCACACTTCCTACAAACACACCCCATCTTCCACAATTGCGCTGGTCTTTTCAAGTAGGCCATTCAAATGGCGAGTTCATGGATGGATTCCACCGCCGATTGAGTCCTGGCCCTCAAGATCAGAGACATACTTGGAGACATTTAGACATCTCTCAGTCTAACCAGATCTGTGACCAAGATTCAATCCCACGCGAGCTTGTCGGACTCACTAGATATGCGTTTGGGTTGGAGACTCTGTATTTCAGACATTTTACGGCGTACTATAATTCTACAGAATACTGATTAAATGTGTGTGCCTGTGGGGTGGGGGCGTGTGCGCATGTGCGCATATACGCATACAGGTGGGCGTGCCTCTGTAAACCAGCACGTGGATATCAGAGACAATCTAAGAGTTAATTCTTCAGGACCTGTTCACTTTTTTGTTTTGTTTGGTTTGGTTTTTAATCTTTTCCTCCTCTTCCTCTTCTTCTTTCTCAGCCTCTTCCTCCTCCTCCTTCTTGACAAGGTTTCTCACTGGCCACAGTGTGACAAGTAGACTAAGCTGGCTGGTATGATCCCCAGAGATTTGTTTGACTCTTGTTTCCCTGGTGTTGAGATTACAAGCATGTGCCATCATGCCTAGCTCGCTCTCTCTCTCTCTCTCTCTCTCTCTCTCTCTCTCTCTCTCTCTCTCTCTCCTTTTACTGAAGATAGTTTTTTTTCTCTCATAATATATCCTGATTATGGTTCCCCTCCCTCTCTTCTTCCCAACTTCTCCTCCCCCTCCCCCCTCCTTTCCCCTTCCCTCTCCTTCCCATCGGGATCCATCCCCTTTCTGTCTCTCATTGGAAAACAACCAGGCTTCTAAGGGATAATGATAAAATAAAATAATAAAATAAAACGAAACACATCAGAATAGGACAAAACAAACAAAAGGAAAAGATCCCAGGAGAAGACACAAGAAACAGAGATAGATGAAGGGAGCCACCTGTTTGCACACTCGGGAATCCCATAAAAACTAAGCTGGAAGCCATAATATATACGTGAAGGACCTGTAGCGTTAAAGAGAGTGGAAATAAACAAAATAAAAGTAAAAATGGGAATAAAAATTAAGGCTGGGCATGGTGACACACACCTTTAGTCCCAGTTATCTGCGTGGGAGGCAGAAGCAGGTGAATCCTTGTGAGTTCGAGGCCAGCCTGGTCTACACAGTGGATTCCAAGACAGCCAAAGCTTGTTGTGAGACCCCAGCTTGAAAAATTCCAATTAGTTAATTAAGATAAAAAAAAATAGGATGAAAACCTCTGGCATTATGAGCTAGGAAACCTCCAGAGATGCCCTCGAGTTTCTTTCCCGTTGGCATCTGCAGCTGGGCACACAGCCTGCCCTTAAGAGCCTGATTCCTCAGTGATACTGCCTCGGAGGGAACTATATTTTTCTTTGCGAGTAGTTATTGATTGGAGCTAGCTCCTGGGTTAGGGGTGGGGCATGTGTCCACTTCTTCCGGCTCTAGGACTCCATCTGGTACAGAGCAGTGCAGGCTCTATGCCTGTGTCTGGAGTCTCTGTGAGTTCCTATGTGCATCAGTCACGTTGATACAGAGGGCTTTGTTTCCTTCATTTCCTCCATCCCCTCTGGCTATTAACCTTTTTGTGCATCTACTTCTGCAGAGTTCCCTGAGTCCTGAATGGAAGGACTTGGTGGCAACATCCAGTTTAGGCCTGAGTGTCAAGGGCTCTCACTCTCTGTATAATGTCTGGATCCGGATCTTTCTTTATATCTGCTCCCTTCTGCTGCAGGAGGAAGCTTCATTGAGAAACATCTAGTTTGTTTACAACTCCTGGCTATTATGAATAGAACAGCAATGAATGTCGTGGAGCAGGCACCTCTGTAGTAGGGTGAAGCATCTTTTAAATTGTGACCAAGAGTGGTGTAGTTGCGTCTTGAGGTAGATTAGTTCCCGTCTTCCCGAGGATGTGATTTCCATAGTGGCCGTATAAGTCTGCAGTCCCACCAGTAACAGGTGAGTGCTTCCCTTACTCTGAACTGTCACTTGTGTTATTGATCTTAGCCATTCTGATAAGTGTAAAACGAAATCTCAAAATAGTTTTGATTTGCAATTCCCTCGTGACTTGGCATGCTGAACATTTTGAGTGTTTAATAGCCATTTGAGTTTTCTCTCTTCAGAATTCTGTTTAGATCTGTAACCCATTTTTTTTTTTTTTTTTTTTTTTTTTTACTGGTTATCAGATAGTCTTTTATTGAAATATTTTCTTGTTGCTTAACTAGCTGGGCACTCCACTGCACCACTGTTGATGTCATCTATGATGTCATGAGGGTGGCGGCCATCCACATTGCAGCCCACAGACTGTGCAGTACCCAGGATCTCCTTGATAGTTCCAGAAAGTTCTCTAGCCAGAGACCGGTGTCTCATCTGCCGGGCAATGTTGACAATCTCATCAAAAGTAATGTTCCCACTGTGTTTAATGTTCTTCTGCTTCTTCCTGTCTCTCGGTGGCTCCTTGAGGGCTTTGATGATCAGGGCTGAGGCAGAGGGCACCACCTCGATCTGGGCCTGTCTGTTTTGGATGGTCAGTTTCACTGTAATTCTGAGACCTTTCCAGTCACCGGTAGCCTTGGCAATGTCATCGCCAACTTTCTTCGGAGACAGACCCAGAGGACCGATCTTCGGGGCCAAGGCGGATGTGGCGCCGACCTCGCCTCCGGTGCACCTCAGGTACACGACTTTGACCTCGTTGGGGTCGAACTTGGGCGGCATGGTGGAGGCGGCTGGTGTCGGATGAACCCGGATTCGGGACGACCGAAGAAAGTTGCACCGTTGCCTCCTCCGAGCCGAAAGCCGAAAAAGCCCCATTTTTTTTAAATTGGGTTATTTAGGGTTTTTTTCAACATTCAGTTTTTTGACTTCTTATATATTTTGTATATTAGTCCTCTATTGGATATGCAGTTGTCAGATAAAAAGCTGTTCCTACGGACTGGCAAGATGGCTCAGCAGGTAAGATCACTAACTGCTCTTCCAAAGGTTCTGAGTTCAAATCCCAGCAATATCACATGGTAGCTCACAACCACCCATAATGAGATCTGATACCCTCTTCTGGTGTGTCTGAAGACAGCTACAGTGTACTTATGTATAATAATCAATAAATAAGGAAAAAAGGGAAGAAAGAAGCTGTTCTCATTCTGTAAACTGTGTCTTTGCCCAAATGATGGTTTTCTTTGCCTGGCAGAGCTTTTTAGTTTCATAAGGTCCTGTTTATTAATTGTTGCTCTCACTGTCTATGCTAATCACGTTCTTTTCAGAAAGCCCCTTCCCAGTGCCGTTGAGTTTAAGGTTATTCCTTATTTCCTCTTCTATCGGGTTCACTGTACCCATTACGTTGAGGTCTTTGATCCCTTTGGAGCTGAGTTCTGGGTAGCAAGCATGAGTCTCTTTGGGCTCTTCTTCATGTTTGCACAGCATCCTTTGTTGAAGACGCTGTCTTTTTTTTTTTTTTTCCCCAGTGTGCATTTTTGGCTTTGTAATCAAAACTGAGTGTCCAAAGGGGTTTGGGTTTATACCTGGGTCTTCACTTAGATCCCATTGATCAGTGTGTCTGTTTTTCTGCCAATACTATGCTGATTTTATGACTCTGGGTCTGTAGCACAGCTTGGGGATGGAGATGGTGAGACCTCCACCAGTGACTTTCAGAACCTCTCCATTATGTTTTAAGGTGTGGGCATTTAGTACTGTGAGCTCGCCCCTTAGGACTGCCATCTTTGTGCCCTATACGTTTGGGTATGTTGTGTATTCGTGTTCATTGAATCATAGAAAGCCTTTCATTTCTTTCTTAATTTGTCTTGACACATTTTTCATTCAGTAGCGAGGTGTTCAGTTTCCATGAGTTTGTAGGCTTTCTGTTGTTGATGCTATCCAGCTTTAATCTGTGATGTTCAAAGAGGATGCAGGGTGTTATTTCAATTTTCTTGCATCTGCGGAGACTTGTTTTGCTTTCGCGTATGTGGTTACTTTCACAGAAAGTTCCATAAGGTGCCAAGAACAAGGTACACTCTTTGTGTTTGGGTGAAATGTTTTGTAGATACGTGAGGTCCATTGGTTTATAATGTCAGCTCAAGCCGGAATTTCCCTGTTTAGTTTTCTTCTAGATGATCTATTGGCAAAAGTAGAATATTCAAGTTTCCCAATACCAGTGTGCAAGGATCATATGTGATTTATGCTGCAGTAGTTTTTCTTCTCGGAACTTACATGCCCTGTGTTTGCTGCACAGATGTTAAGAATTACAATGTCCTATGGGAAGGTTTTTCCTTTGATGTATGTAATATCCTTTCCTATATCTTCTGATTAGTTTTGATTTTAAATCTCTTTGTCTGATACTGAAAAAGCTACACTAGCTTGTTTCTTATGTCCATTTGATTGGATGATCTTTCTCCATCCTTTTTACTCTGAGGTAATGCCAATCCTTGATGTTAAGGCGTGTTTCTTGGATACAGTGGAAGGATGGATCCTGTTTTCTATCCATTCTGTTAGCCTGTGTCTTTTTATTGGGAAGTTGAGACCATTGATGTTGAGAGATATCAATGAGCAGCGTTTGTTGATTACTATTATTTTGTTGTTGTTGTTGTGTGGTGGTGGTGATGTGTTTCCCCTCTTTTGATTTGCTGGACTTGGATTATTTGTTTGCTGTGTTTTCCTAGGTAGTGTTTAAGGTCTTTAGACCAGAGTCTTTCTTCTGTTGCCTTCTGTGGGGCTGGATTTGTAAATAGGCATTACTTAACTTTGGTTCTATCACGGACTGCCTTATTCTCTCCATCTATTGGGATTGAAAGGTTTGCTGAGTATAGTTTTCTGGTGTGGCATCTGTGGTCTCTTAGAGTCTGTTGCACATCTGTCCAGACCCATCTGACTTTAGAGTTTCCATTGAGAAGTCAGATGTTATTCTAATAACATCTAATATTCCCTTTCAGCTTTTGTTCCTTCTTTTCTTATACATTTACTGTTCTGATTATTATGTGCTGAGAGGACTTTGCTTTCTGGTCTACTCTATTTGAAGTTCTGTTTAGTTTTTGTGCCTTGATAGGCATCTCCTTCTTTAAGTTAGGAAAATTTTCTTCCGTGATTTTGTTGAAAACATTTCTATGTCTTTGACCTGGCTTTCTTTTCTTTCCCCTATTCCAATATTTTTTAGGTTTGGTCTTTTTTATAGTGTTCCAGATTTCCTAGATGTTTTCTGTTTTATGCCTGGAGAAATATATATATATATATTCCCCCCCTCTCTCTCTCTACATATATATATATGTGTGTGTGTGTGTGTATACACACACACACACACACACACACATACATACACACACACACATACATTTTCTTTGCCAGAGGTATCCATTTTTTTTTTCTTCCATGTCTTCAATGCCTCTGATTCTTCCATCCCTAGTATTCTGTTGGTGAGTCATGCCTCTGGTGTTGAGTTCCTAAGTTTCTCACTTTCAGATTTCTCTCAGTTTGGGTTTTCTTTATTGATTCTATTTCCACTGTGAGGTCTTGACCTGTTTTACTCATTTCCTGTTTTATGGTCTCCATCATATTCATAGTCTATTTTAAGGCTGATTTCCCTTGTACTTCAGCTTTGTTGCAATTCCCAAGGCCTACTGTGGCTGGGTGCTGGGCTCTACTGGAGATATATTTTCCATTATTGATTGGGTTTTTACACAAGCACCTAGGCATCTGGGTTTGGGATGATTGTAATTTTAGGTACTGGCATTGTCTTTGTTGGGTGGGTTTTTGTTCCTTGGTTTCTGTTACTCTCTCTAGTTCTTAAGGAGGGTGTGGTATCTGTGTGTTGTCTGGTAGAGAGTTCTTTTGGGATTCTGTTAGGTGTGGCCACAGAGGGTTCTGGGTAAAATGTGTTTCTAGGGATAGGAGCTGACATTTAGGAATGGTGATGGACTGGGTGTGAGGCAAGGGGATTCACAAGATTTTTTTTTTTTTTTTTTTTTTAGTCCCCTGGGAATGGCGGCAGAATTTGAAGAGAAGCTACAACAGGTCGTCTGCCACAGACTTAAGGATGAGACTGGGGGATTGGATTTGGAGAGGAGGAAACAGAGAAGATGTGAAGCTTGCTCGACTCCCTGCTTCACTGGCTGCCCTATTTGCATCTCTGCCGGACTCGACTTGCAGGTCCCCAGAGCATGGGCTGGGATAACAGCATAGATGGGGAGCATGGTTAGAGGAGAATGGTCTACTGGAGATGAGGTAGAGAGGAAGGGGGGGAGTGGGTTGTAGCATGTGGCCTGCTAGGGTAGAGACAGGGATTTAGAGGAGAGGGGGAAAAAGGTAAAGATTTGCAGCTAGGGACTCCAACTGAGAGCTTGCAATGCAAGCACTTTACCAACTGAGCTACCTCTCCTGCCTCAGAAACTAATTATGTAAAACTGAGACTCCATTGACAGGCAAAATGGGCCATTGTAATTAGTGTGGCTCTATGAGGAGCAGTGTAAACTAACCCAGGATGCTTGCAGTAAATTGAAGGTACTGGTGCTAAACAGGCTTTGGCTTTCTCTCTGGTTCTGCTAATTAAAGACTGATGACACTCCCGTCCCCACCCCCCAAAGTGTCCCTAAACTCTATTAAGCTCCCAGCTGGATCCCATATACCAAAAAAACCCCAAAGTTACAAACTTTAAAACATTTTATACGACACTGAGGCTTTCATAAAGAATTGGAAATTTGAAGAAAGGGTTAAATGTTTTAAAGCTGGGTTTGAGAAGGAACAGAAGGTCAGGGTTCCCTTCAAATGGTCCAAGCATCTCTGTCTGGCGGGGATGAGGATGCTCTGCTCCATGATCTGCTTGGGGAAAGGTTGGGGAATTCTTCCAACAGCAATCATTTCTTCAATTCCTTCAGTTTACAACATGCCCAAGGGTCACTGATGTACACTGTTTGGTGCTGCAGTTCCTGAATACTGTCATAAACGTGCTAGAAGAATACTGCACTAGCTATGCCTGGGTTGTCAACTTGACTATGCCTGGAATGATTCAGACATGGAGGGCACACCTGTGATCTTGAGGCTGATCACAGGCTTCTGACCCAGATCCTAGCATGGAGATCTTGAGGCATTGTGGCCATGAAAAACGTAGGCCCAAGCAAGGTAGTACAGACCTTTAATCCCAGGAGATTGAGGCAAGCAGATATCTGAGTTCAAGGCCAGCCTGGGACAAAAGCAAACTCCCAATCCAGGTGAGGTGGTACATACTTTTAATCTGGGCCACACCTTCTGCTGGAGGCCTACATCGAACATTGGAAGAAGGAAGTCTTAATTGCCATCACATCTATTGGAACCTACTTCGCTAGGATTCCAGAATATACAGAAGACCAGTAGAGACAGACACCCAGCCTCCTGGGACTGAGCAATTACTAGACCTTTGCACTTCCCATTCATAGCTGCCCATTGTTGAGTTAGTTGGACTACAGACTGTAAGTCATTACGGTAAATTCCCTTAATATACAGAGACATTCTGTAAGTTCTGTGACTCCAGAGAGCCCTGACTGTGGGTCTGATTCTGTCCCACCGCTGGAGTGTGGAAGAAGCAGAAGAGAAATGTAGAGTGCTTGACCCAGTTTACTCTGTACCACCGCTGTCTGGTGGCTGGGTTTTAGGGAAGCGTGGAGACAGACACTGCTCAGTGGGTGAGACAACAGCCTAGGATGTAGGGAGGCCAAAGCTGTGCTTCCCTGAGTCCCAGGAATCTAGGTACCTCTGGAAAACCACACTGAGGATACCACATTAGCATGGAGAACTCTGTTCTGGGCTATGCTACATGGGGAGTGGGGTCATGTGTTCTGGGCTAGGAATCTAGCAGGAAGCCGGGAGGTGCCTACCATCTCAGGTGGGTACCTGAGTGCCAGGGTCTCGGACCCACTCAACCTTACCAAGTTTCCTGGCACTGTCCATTGTCCCACACCTGACTAATACAAATTCTACAGTGAACTAATGGATAAGTGGTGCTACAGATTGTGAGGAGCTATGTGTAGTGGTGCTAAGGCAGGAGGATCTACAAGTCCATAGCCAGCCTGGAGCTACATAGTGAGATCTTGTCTCAAAAGGAAAACGAAACAAATAAACAATAAGACTCCCACCCCACCCCCAAAAACTCAACCTATATAAACTGATAGTATGATTTATCCATGGTATGATTAAGGTGAAGGTTTTAATTGTAGGGGTGTGTGTGTGTGTGTTAATGAACATGGCCAGCAGACTGGACATGGGCAGGTCTCTCTACAAGGCAGGGGAGAATAGCAGGAGGCAGAGAAAAGAGAATACATGACGAGAATCAGGAGCCAAAGGAGAGAGGGAGAGCACAGAAGAGAGAAGATATAGCAAAAATAGCAGGGCTCTAAGGAGACTGAGTAGCTGAGGGGAGAGGAGCCTGTGAGCTGAAAGGAATTTAGGGTGGGGATGAGGTGAGACGGGCTAGGATGGACTTTGAGATGTATAACAGGTATTCGTGGTACAGAGGAACGATGGAGGGCAGCATGGATTTTGATATGCTAATGGACACCACAGGTAGTTATATATATATAGTCGCTCCTGCTAGAGGTATGAGAAACAACTCCTTTTGATGGAGGGTGTCTTAGGGTTTCATTTCTGTGAAGAGACACCATGACCACAGCAACTCTTATAAAGAGAAATATTTAATTTGGGGCTGGCTTCCAGTTTCTGAGGTTTAGTCCATTATCATCAGGGTGGGAAGGATAGCAGCCTGCAAGCAGATTATGGTGCTGGAGGAGCGGAGATTCTACATCTTGATCTGCAGGCAGCAGCAGGAGACTGCACCATACTTGTGTAGCTTCAGCATATGAGACCTCAAAACCTCAAAACACAGTGAGATAATTCTTCCATCAAGGCCACATCTCCTGATAGTGCCAATCTCGATGGGCTAAGCACTCAAACACTTGAGTCTTCGGGGCCATACCTACTCAAACCATCACAGTGGGGAACAGTTTCCCAGGTTTGTTAGGAAGGCTGCCTTTTATCTAACTGCCAGAAACCCTCCTATAGTCCAGGCTGATGTTTGGATTGCCATTTGGAATTTGGGGTACGGAAGTTTCCTTTAGGCCCAACACAACCGACCAACGGAAGTAAATAATTTTGGAGCCATTACATTATGGAGATCTATGGAAGTGTAATATCTCAGTCTGTGTGAGGAATCTTCCCTGAAGAAATAACATATCCATACACCTGATTGAAATCAGCTAACATCAAGAACACATTGCAGAGGCAGAAAGCCAATCGCCTATTCTTCCCTTACTCACATGGTGTCACCCTTAATTTTAGTAAATTCAAAGGACTCCTGGCAAGGGCTTGAACTGTGACCTCCTTGATGAAGTGGGGGTGTGATCTCTAGCTCAGGGAGGCTGAGCTGCTGCGAACAAAGCCACAATACACATGAATACAGAGCATAATGTGGCTGGAAATCTCAGAACTCCAAAGTTTATTTTTAGTGCGGTTCGATAGGGCATCCGTCATTAACTCACGGCAACTATTTAAGGAAGGCTTTGTGTTCTAGAACTACGAACCTTTGAGGTTGGCATAACCTTCCAGTAAATAGGATTCCAGCGCTCCGGAAATGCCATCTTACTAGATCACATTCTGAATCCGAACGTTTTTGAGCAGTTGCACACCCACCACTGTGTGACCGTGACCTAGTTGGGACCAAGATGCCCAAATGACTTGGATAAAGTAGTCTTTACTTGCCAGTCAGCATGCTGAACGGACCAGGGAGATTGCTTCTAAGACTTCACTAAGGTAGTCAAAGCAAGCTGACCTGTCTTCTGGATGCCACAGCTCTCCTAAACACCAACGGGCGGGCGGAGCCAACCCTTGGTGGGTGGGGGGAATATAAAGTTCGTCTTCAAGCTCTCCTAGTATTAGGCATTCATCTTTCTCCTAGCGTTTAAAGCCACTGGTCAAAGTTCTGGCTTTACTGCCACTGTTATGGGGAATCTGTCATAGAGAAATGTTTTCTCTCTGCTTGGGAATTACACATTTTCAATCAACATTTAGCTTGATTGCGCTGTTAATTTGGAATTAAGTTGGAGTGGGGGGGGGTGGCGTTGTACAAGAATAAATAACAAATCCAAAGCCAGGCTTCCTCTTCCGAGGATGGGTACGTGGGTGGGCTGGGACTGGCGTGACCCAGGACTCGGGACCTCAGCCCGCAGCTTTGCACCGCTCTGCAGCACTGCAGGGCGCAGGCTCCATCCGGGTAGCGGCGGCCACCGTGGCCCGCGCCTTTCCCTTCGGCGGCGGCGCCGCAGCCGCAGTCTGGCCTGTGCGGGGAGGTGGTCGCAGCTCCGGCCTGCAGGGGGCGCTGGCGCGGGAGGGCTGGGCCGGGGTCCGCACGCGTGCGGTGGTGGCGCGGCCGAGCGTGGGTGCCCGGGCCGCGGTCGTCGGTGAGAGTGACTCGGCCTGTGACGCGGGCGCGTTCCTTCCTCTTCCTCTTCCTCCGCGGCCCCGCCTTCCTTCCCTCCGCCCATCTCCCGCCGCGGAGGAGCCGCCGCCGCCAGCCGCGCCGTCATGTCGGCCCCCGCCGGGTCCCCTCACCCGGCCGCCGGCGCCCGGATGCCGCCCAAGCTCGGCGGAGCTGTCTCCGGCCTGGCACCGCCGCAGCAGAACGGTGAGGCGGGAGGCCGGGGCGCGGCGTGGGGCCTAGGCAGGCGGAAGGGAGGGAGAGCGGGCGGGCGGGCGGGCGGCCTGCGCGGTGGCTGGGGGCGGGCAGGGCAGGGCCGGACCGGGGAGGCCGCGGTGGGGCCCCGAGGCCGCGGTGGAGCCTGGAGGCCGCGATGCGGCGAGGGGAGCGACCGAAGGGCCGGCAGGGCGGGGCCGCCGGCCGCCTGCCATCCAGGCCTGCCCTCCCGCGCGGACCGAGGCCGGAGTGGAGGGGTCGGCGGCCCGCACGACCGTCTGCTCCGACCTGGGCGCCGGCCGGTTGCCCCGGGCGACCCTTTGGGCCCCGAGAGCTCACAGGACGCCGGGGCCGCAGAGTGCTTGGTCTATGGAGGGCTGGGAGCAACCTTGGTACCTGGTGGATCGCATCCTTCCGGGCCCCAGGAACGTAGCTTTGATTTTTTTTTTTTTAAGGCCCAGCGAGCACGCCGCCTGGAAGGGAACTTAGTTTGCACTCAAGTTTGTAGGCAGAAGGATGTAAATGTGCTGCAGAAGTGTAACTGTAACCCCGACCCACTTCGGCCTCGGATCTGTTGTGGTTTGCCGCTGCGGTTGCTGCTCAAGCCTTTGGAGTTCGCTTGTAGTAGTGTAGTGTTCCCGGGGTAGCAGGTGTCAACTAAGCGAACACCTTTAGAGTCCCCCATCTCCAGCTTCACTTTCAAGTCTAGGAAAACGTGCCAGAGTTGCTTGGCCCTGTTTTGATGCAAGGCCTGCGTAGGGAAACACGACTGTGGCTTTCATACAGAGGTTATAGGCTCCGAGCATGCAGGAGTTATTGCTGAGAAATGATCTTACCCTAGCGTGCCTGGCCCCTGCTCTGGATATCTGGAATGTTCCTAAGTAGGGGAGGGGCCCTCCTTAGAGAGTTGAGTGTGTCTAATGAGACCCTCCCAAAGTAAAGCGAAGAAAATCCCTCTGCCCTGTGTCAAAAAACAAAACTACTCAATACTCATCAAATCATTGGCCTAGTTTACACAGCGTGCTAATCAAATTTACAGCCAAAGTTTGGAAAATCAGTAATGCTTTTCAAACACGAAACACCCCAAGAATCAGGTGGAATTTTTTATTCACAATTAAAAAAAAATGATGGTTTAGTCTTAAGATCCCTAGGTTGGTCTTACTTATCAATATTTCATGCTTCTTATAGTTGTTGTTTAGTATCAAGAGCTTTTGAAGGTGAACGGTGTCATTTGTATCACACTTGTCCAGGTGAAAACATGGTTTGTGAGCAGCTTTGTCTATTATGTGTGCCTGGGTATAAATGACTGTGCCCCTCCTTGCACATAGAGTTCAGAGGATAACTTCTGAGAGTTGGTTCTTTCTACCTTGTAGGTTTTGGAAATCCAACTTAGGTAGGCTTCTAGGAACTGCTAACTAGGCTTTGTTTTGTTTGTTAACATTGTAAATCAATGTTTAACAGTTTCAGGGACGGTGTCCTTGATTGTCAAGTGTCATTTTTATTTTTTAGATGACACAGAGGTGCCAGGACATTTACTCAGCCACGTGGTTGTAGGAATAAATCCATGTCTTGATGCCCAGTGGGAATGATACTTGGTTTCTGTTTATTCTTACTCTTCATAACAACATCTGAATTGTCGTCTAACATCTGTTGCTTGGCTACCAGGTCGATATTCAAAGTTAGAGTAGTGGATGAAACAGAATCCCTCCTCCTGAATTGTATTTTAGCAACATTCAAATTGGTTCTGGCTGGTCTTGAGTGATTTGGTAGGTAGTGGGGGTGGGGAGGAGAGGGAAGGGCTGTCTCTAGGAAGAGGTTACATCATGAGCAATCCTGGAAGTGTGGGCTTAGAAAGGGCAGGCCCTGGGTAGAAACTGGAAGCTGTGGAGAAGAGCAAAGGGAACTGGGTGGAAGGGAGAGGGAGGAAGGTGGAAGGAGTCATAGAGAGGCCAGGTTGCAGAAAGGTCTTGAGACGTCATGCAGAGGCATTTGGAAATACAGAACTAGAGTCCCTTTGGTTTGGTTTTGTGGAAGGGATTAACGAGCCCAGAGATGAGAGGATCAGATCTGATTTTGTTCCTCGGTTTTAGAGAAAGTCATCACGAAGATTAAACAATAATTTCAGTTTTTGTTATGTACAGAAATCACTTTGCTTTCTATTTACTATATCCCTGGAATTCCAGCCATGGTAATAACACCAAAGAATAGATCAGAAGTATGAAAAATACCATGGGAAAACAAGCCAGGGACAAGAGAAACACCATAGCAGACAGAATGAGGTCACTTCCTTCATAACCTCGGTAGACTGGGAGCAGTATCTGGTCCTGTCACAGTGAGCTAAAACTCTTGGAATTTTGAGAGCGATAGGGGGTCTTTGTTACTCATAACGATCATTGGCTCTGCACCAATTTTACACTAGTGTAATTAAGTCATAAGATGGGCCCGGGTAGCCTCAGGATGAGACTGGTGAGCGGGGATCTTTCAGTCCCTACTTAGTAACCCGGGTAGACATTCTGGTTTGACCTGCATGCTTTTGGAGGCACCCCTTCCCCGAGACCTTGCTTGTGTGCACTCCCCCGAGGTGTGGCTATTTCTTAAATGTTTTCTTTTCCTTTGTTGAAGATGGAATTGAGGGTATAGCCCTTTGAAATGTCGTGGTTACTTGGTTTTGCTTGAGCACGGTCTCATGTAACTGAGCATGACAGTGAACTCCTGATCTTCTTGCCCCAGCCTCCCAACTGCTTGCTGACCCTCTTGCTTCCACCTTCATGTTATGGGCATGGCCACACTTCCCTGTAGTGTCTTTTAACAAACCAGAAAAGGTGTTTCCAAGGGGCAGGTAGTAGGAACTTACTTTATCACATAAAGGAAAGTTGTGACAGCCGGCCACTTGTGATTGGGCTCTCGAGCGGGGACAGTGCTGTGGGATCTGACTCAGTGCAGGTGGGAATGATCAGAGTTGACTTTAGACGCTGTCACTGGAGCTTGCTTGGGAAGGGAAGAAACCCACACAGCTGCTCCCTGAAGTCTTCAGTGTCAGGTATTTGTTTGTTTGTCTGTTTTTTACATGAAGTGGCAAATGAGGGCTGGAGAGATGGCACAGCAGCTAAGAGCACCAAGCTAATGGCTCAGCAGCTAAGAGTGAAGGCTGCTGCTTTCCCACAGGACTGGAGTTTGATTCCTATGCTCACATGGTGGCTCACAAGTGTTTGTAATTCAAGTTCCAGGATTTCCAATGGCCTCTCCTGGCCTCTGGGGGTACTAGATTTGCGTGTGATGCGCACATATGACACACAAACATACATGTAGACAAAAACACCCCTTCAAAAAGGAACAAAGAAGCAGCAAGTGTTTTCAGGACAGATTTGATTTCCACAGACCGCTAAGATGGAGGTGGGGTCTGGGTAGCTCTGGAGCACAGTTTGGAAAGCACCTTGTCCAGTCCCATGCTTTGGCAGGTGAAATTAAGATCCAGAAAGGTGAGCTGGTGAGGCATTTCCCACCCATGCCCGAGGAAGGTTGGTGAGAGAGGTTGCTTGTCTCGTTTACTGCTGTGTTCTTAGTGTTGCAAATAGTGGTGGGCGAGTTACAGGTGTTCACTAAAGATTTATTGAATGAGGCCACTTAGTCCTAATTCCAAGTTCAGTGCTCTTAGAACAGACCCTACTAAGGTGCCATGCTGGCCTTGAACTCCCAATCTTCTTGCTTTCACTTCCAAATGCTGAGTGAGATACAGGCATGCAGTGTCTGACATAGGTACAAAGGTTCGCCATCATAGGCTTTATCATTGAGTCTCCTGTCTTTCTAAGATTAAGTGCTAGGTTCTCACTGCTTGAAGATAGTATGAGGACTTTGCATCTGTAAACTCTTCTGTTCACCTTGGCGCTACCTTCAGATTTTCATTCTGAGTAACACATGGATTTGTAGAATTATTTGCATCTCCATATGAAGTATTAGTTGAATATTTTTCAATTTTAACTCTTTTTTTGAGGCAGGGTTTCCCTGTGTAACCCTGGTTGGCCTGGAACTTGCTCTATAAAAAACAGGCTGGCCTTGAACTCACAGAGATCCTCCTGTCTCTGCCTCCTAAGTGCTGCGATTAGGTGTGTGCCACCATGTCCAGCTTCCTTTGGCTTGACATTACTTCAAAGCTGAGTCATCAAAGATGTGCTGCCGAGGGAAATAACAGCCCAACAGAGTATAACGCCCAAGTTGTTCCCAACCAACTTGACATCCCAAGAGTGTCACGAACAACCCAGATCTAACAGTGTACCTCTGCCCAAAAGGTTAGCACTGATTATAATTGTCAATGACGCAACGAGGTTAAACAGAGAGGGAGTTACTAGACTTTTTTTTTATGGAAAGGTGGACCGGCAAACCATTAACTCAGATTCTTTCTGGTTGTGGACTCTGAGAAACCTGTCAGCTTTAAGAGCACACACAGAATTCAGAACCTTTGTGCAGTGCAGTGTCCTATCTGGTCAGTGCAGTGTCCACATCTGGGGCTGCCCAGAAGCATAGGTCTTCAGGAGAGCTCTTCCTCTGGCTGTCATGGACTTGTCTGAATGCACTTTTTTTCCTTCTAACCTGCTGACTGGCAATCTCGAGGACCTTAAAGTCTTTGTCCTGTGTATACTCAACCATCTGCCTGTAATAACAGTAACCTAAGAAGTAATTGTTATTATAATGTATGCTTTTAGTTATTTTCTGTGCTTTCACACCTCTCAGGGTTCTGAGTTTATAGCTATCGTGTGTGTGTGTGTGTGTGTGTGTGTGTGTGTGTGTGTGTGTGTGTGAACTCTGTTTATTGTCCCCAGCAATTTCAGGTAACTTCTGCTTTTAAAATAACTTTTAAAAAAAGGTATTTCCCTTATGCTCACACACATCAGAGGCATCCGCTCTCCCTGGAGTTGGAGCACAGCGAGAGTCTCCTGACTCGGGCGCTAGGAGTTCAGATCCAACAGAAGAGGACTTAAGTGAGCTGCTCTCCGGCTCCAGCCTCCTTTTAAAAACCCACCTACAGCTAAACTGTCTGACGGGAAGACTGGAGTGGAACAGTCTTGAAGGGACTTGTTCTAGAGGTGAGGCACGTTCATAGTACTGACATGTGAAGAGATAGAATAGTAGCCTGGAGAAGGGTCAACCACCTGGGATTGCCTAGAAGATACAGAATGGGTGCAGAGTTTGATTTAGTCCAAGCTTTATGGAGAAAAGTTACTTAACGTGTGAGATTCTGAGTTTAGTGATCTCTGCCTTGTAGAGCCTTTGAGAGGATTAGATTAAATGAAGTACTGTTGTTAAGATACCCAGTCCAGGTAGGGAATCAGCCCTGAGAATAGCCTTTATTCCATTTTCTTTAAGACGCCAGGTTATACATTCTTTGAATGGCAGACTGTGTGTGCATTTCCTTTATATTCCCAGTAGCAGCTTGTAGTAGATGCTCAGCTGATAAGGGAACTTGCCTTCATACTTCCTTCTTGCTTTACAATATTCTGAAAGTCAATAACAGCTTTACTCCTTCTAGTGTATTAACATCTAGGGCTTGGTCGCTGTTTTGGTCACTTCTGTCACTTGGTTCATTCTGCTTTCCTCACCTTCCTCCTCTCTCCATGCAGACTTGGAAAGTTTCTGCTAATAGATCAGCTCTGTAGCCAGCTGGCTTGCCAGAGGGTGAGTTAGAGTCACGCAGCAAAAGCCCCGAGACAGTGATGAGAAAAACCCGGCTCAAGTGCAGAGGAAGAGCTGTGAAGCCATGCCTTGCCTAGCCACCTGCCAGCCTTGTCACAGGAGAGTTTAAGGGAAGGGTTAAGTGGTGCTTCAGCTGGGTCTAAAATGACGAACAAGCTAGGCGAGTTGGCACATGCCCGTACACTCAGCCAGCACTCTGGAGATTTCTGAAAGTTTGAGGCCAGTCTGGTGTAAATAGTGCATTTCAACCAGGCAAAGGTGCATAGTGAGGTAGTGTCTCACAAAGTAAAAAATAAATAACCAACTAAATAAAGAATTGTGCCTAGACTTTTGAATGTTCAGTTAAGATTGTGATCTGAGCCTGGGGTGCTGGTGTACACCTTTAATCCCAGCACTCGGAAGGCAGAGGCGCCTGGATCTCTATGAGTTCAAGGCCAGCCTGGTCTGCATAACAAATTCCAAGAAAGCCATACTTAGACACAGAGTATGGTACCTACAAAGATAGATAGAGCTCTATCTGGCATGCTAGAACTGTAGCCATTCTTTCTGGAGAGAGATGAGGGGTTTGAAGTGGCAGAGAAAGTCAGTAACAGAAACATGGTTGTATGCTGTCTAGATGAAGATACCACGAGGAGCCTCCAGAAGGGAAGGGGCCAGTGTGGAGTCTAGCCTTTGCTCTAGTAAAAGTCAGTCCTGAATTCTTTTCTAGGTTTTACAGCCTAGTAAAACCCATCTTAGTCTGTTCCTCCAGAAGTGCAGGAGACACTCCTGAGGTTTCCTGTTTTCCTCTTGAAGTGTGTTGTGTGATCTAATAAGTGCCAGGTACAGGAATTCTTGGCGATGACTTAGAGTCTAAGATTTTCGAAATCACGATTTCTACGAGTCAGGCAGCAGACCTTGAAAAGAGGCAACCCAGCCTTTGCATGTGAGAGTTTGAAATTAGACCTGTCCATGGGAAAAGGAATGTGGGCAGCTTCTAGAAGCTACAAAGGGCAAAAGAGCTCTCTCTCTTGAGGATCGGTTACTATGTAAGCAACATTAAGCTGCATCCGCCCAGTGTCAGGGAATGCTTTTCTTCAGGCAGAGCTGTGCTGAGATCTGAAGAGTGGTTAAGGAAAGGTCAGGTGAAGGGAGGGTTTGGATCCTGGTAGAGATGAGCTTTGTAAAGACTTGGAGGTGTGGAAGCATGGCTTGCAGAACAGCGGATGGCTTGTCAATGTTTGGGATTGTTTGCATCTGGTTTTATCACCATTCTTGAAAGCTTTGATCACGTGTCTATAGACACTGTCACACTGGCCTGCTTCAGACGCCTTTGCCAAGTCAGACCTCTGTCCTTGTTAGCCTCTGGGCCCCAGGGGTCAGGCTCAGTATGCTGTGGCTTGTTGTGTGTGGTGTGCAAGGCATGCACGTTGCACATCTTTCCCCAGGCCAGCACTTGGTTTGACTTCTCATCAGCAAGTGTTCTCAGTGTGGCACACTCAGCTTTGGTTTCTTGAGCTTGGATGCAAAGGACTTGGTGTGCTTAGACCCAACAGTTGACAGTCAACGTGACAGCAAGGCAAACTGTGACCCAGGAGTCAGGTCAGGGAGGGCCTTTGACTCTATTTTTATAACAAATTGCCACAAATTGACTGCTTGAAACAGTCTGAATTTATTATTTGTAGGTGAGAAGTCTAGTTGGGCTAAACTCAGATGTCCCTGCAGGATACTTTTGTTCCATGGCTCTAGAGCGTTTCTTTGCCTTTTCCAGCTTAGAGGCTGCCCACATTCCTTGGCTCATGGCCCATTTGCTCTGTATTTAGAACCAACCATAGAGTAATTCCCTAAAGATTTTCATAGTCAGGCCTCTAATTCTCTCCATAGTTAAGGATAATAGAACTATTTTAATAGATGTCTTCAGATTAATACCTTAATGCCATCTATAGTCTTAATTCTCCTCTGCCATGTAGCCTTACATGTACGCATGCGTGTGTTGGGGGGCAGGTATGGAGGTCAGTTGACATCTTTGGGACATCAGTTCTCTCTTATCACATGGGTCCCAGGGATCAACCTCAGATCACAAGGCTTGGTAGCAAGTGCCTTAACAATCTGAGCTGTATTACTAGTCCCAGCTTTGCAGTCTAATTTGCTGACCATCTTATCCAGAGGCATTCAAGCTCCACAGGCGACCCTTAGCTCAGGGCTTCCTGCCTGCTGTCAAGAGTGCAGAGTGGGGAGGTTTGTCACCAGCTCAGGAGAGGAGAGTCAAAGCTTAGAATCCGGTTTCTAATGCATGTGTGTACTCTTGCTATGTGCTTAAGCAAAATTCTTCTTCCCTTTCTGAGACGAGAGCTTCTCTGTGCAGACCTGACCGGCTGGGAACTCCACTGTGTGGACCAGGCTGGCCGCGAACTCCCAGAGCTCTATGTGCCTGAGGGTTAAGGGCTGATAGTGTCTGCTTGGGTCTTAGACTGTGATGCTGAATAAGAAATGGAAAGGAGCCTCCCACTCCTGCCCCAACCCCTGCTGGTCAGACAGTGGTCCACTTCCTCCCCTGCTTTTCTTTCATGGACTGTAAAGTCGTCTTTGAGCTGTCACGGGCACAGTTGCCCGGGCTTGTTGGACTGGTTGAGTGGTCCTACAGAGGCGTGGTATTTCCCAGTATTGTACGGGAAATGTGGCAGGAAAGAGCCAAGTCGGCAGGTAAGCAGAGGACAGGTATTTACATAGATTTGACTTGTTGTCCTCATTGTTCCTTCTGAAAACTGTAGTGGCAGGACGTGAGTGAGTTATGTATTTGAATGTGTGGGGCTTTTCACATTTTATTGTTAAGGTAGTGAAAGACTTCCAAGATTTGTTTTTATTTAGTCAGTTGTCTCAGGTGAATTGTAATTAGGTAAATAACCTATTGGGGGAGTAAATTGTTAACTTAGTAGTGTATAGACTCTGAATTATGGAAGTGGATATTTGTCTCCTTTACACCTGATTATAAGTTATCGTTGTGTTGGCTATAGAACATGTATTGCATGCCCCCAGATAGTTTCTCCTACCTTATTTAGTAATTATAAATAAACAGAAAGTATAACTTTTACTCAGCTCTGAGGAGCAGGAATCTTCCATATTATTATGACAAGGAATACAGTGGTTCTTTGCTACAGTGAATTTTACAAGTGTTACTTTTTGTTGTTGATACTGTGTCATTTGAGGTATGGTAGAACCCCTATTTCCTTACACATGGCAGGAAAACTAGATACTAGAAAAATCTGAGCTGGAGATGTGGCTCAGTGATAGGACATGTATTAGCATGTGCAAAGCCCTGGGGGTTGATGGGATTGTGAGGGGGATGGAATGGTAGTTAAGGTCTGCCCAAAGTCAAAAATAGTTGGAATTAAGACTAGAATCCTGTTGTTGGGACATGTGGCCATTTGCTTGGCTAACGTGAGCCATGTTTAGTGTGTTGAGGGCAGAGGGGCTTGAGTGAAGCTGCTGTCGTGTCTGAGCCCTTGACTCAGTTACAGCCCTGTCACTGCCAAAGCACAGGTACCCTTTTCTCCTTTGTTTTACTTGTTTTCATTCTCTGTGATTGGTGTTTTGCCTCTCTGTATTTATATGCATTACATACATACCTAGTGTCTGTGGAGGGCAGAACAGCTTATTGAGGCCCCTGGAAATGGATTTACAGATGGCTGTGAGCTGCCATGTAGGAGCTGGGAATTGAACCTGGGTCCTCTGCAAGAACAGCCTTAGCTTTACACACATGTAGCTTACCACACTGATGCTGGCGTTGCTTTTTGTTAGCGCAACATTATAGACATTATTAAATATATTCTATGCTGCATCCCTCTTCTAAGTGCTTTACATACTAGTGCCTTTCTGGTCTTTGAAGGCAAAGTAGTATGTCCACCTTATTTTTAAGAGAGATAGAGAGAGAGAGAGAGAGAGAGAGAGAGAAAGAGAGAAAGAGAGAAAGAGAGAAAGAGAGAAAGAGAGAAAGAGAGAAAGAAGAAGAAGAAGAAGAAGAAGAAGAAGAAGAAGAAGAAGAAGAAGATGATGATGATGATGGTGAGAGTCATCTTAGCCCCTGGGGCTGTGCTATAGACCTATAGTCCAGCTGCCTGGAAGACTGGGGCAGGGGGATCACAGGCTTGGCCTGCCTAGGCTACAGGGAGAGTTCAAGTCCCTTTAGCTCAGTGGCAGCATACTTGAGGAGGACTTCAGCTCAACCCCAAGTATCAAGAATGAAAAAATGGGCTGGAAAGATGGCTCAGTGGTTAGTAGCATTTTTTTCAGAGGACCATGGTTCAATACCCAGTGTCCATATGGTGTCTCACAGCCATCCATACTTGCAGTTCCAGGAGATTCAGTGTCTTCTGACCTCAGAGCACACCAGGCACACACATGGTGTACGGGAAACATGCAGGCAGAACATTCATACACATAAAAGAAATAGATAATTTTTTTAAATTAAAATGCTTCTAGAATACTTGACATGCTGGTAAAGCAAACTGTTAGTGTTGGGGATATGCGCGTTATTAATGGGAAGCACGAATTGGTGGTCCTTCTTGGAGAGAGCTGTAGCATGCCCCACTTTGGTTGCTGTTTTTGTTATTGTTTTTGTTTTTGAGATAGCCTCTTGCTATGTAGTCTAGGCTGGCCTTGAACTCATAATCCTTTTGTCTCGGGCCCTTAGTGCCAGGACCATAGGCAAGTTGCTCAGCGTCGTGGCCAATTTTTAAAGCACAAACCCTCACGTTCATTTGCAGGAAACCCATCTCTTAATTGATCATAGAAGTTCATCTTCTGAAATGATGTTTGTTGATGAGGATTTAGTAAATGTTACCTAAAATGAATTATTCATATATATTTTTTAAAGATTTATTTATTTATTTTATGTATGTGAGTACACTGTAGCTGTCTTCATACACACCAGAAGAGGGCATCAAATCTCATTACAGATGGTTGTGAGCCACCATGTAGTTGCTGGGAATTGAACTCAGGACCTCTGGAAGAGCAGTCAGTGCTCTTAACCACTGAGCCATCTCTTCAGCCCCTCTCTGTATTTTTTTTTAAATGAGGATCTACACATGATAACAGAATAGTGTCTAGGATACATTAAATTAAAAAATAGTTGTAGAACCATGCTAGGGTTCACTCATCCAGTTACACAGAAAAACCACTGGTTCCAGATGTTCATGGGTAGTAGAATATCAATGATCAGAGTAAGAAGGGGTCTTTCACTTCATACTTTACATTCTTTATATAGATTGCTAACACTACCCTCCACCACAGTGCTGGAGACTGAATCCAAGGCCCTGTGTGTCCTAAGCATGTGCTCTACCACTTGAGTAGACTCTGATTTCCACTTGAGTAGACTCTGATTTTGTAAACTCTCATAGTTAGGGCAAAGAAGAAGCTAATACCAAAAGGTGTGGATTCCCCTCTTGATGTGAAAGACTCCAAGAGGAGCCCCTCGCTCAGGCCTCAGGACAATAGCGGACACCCAAGAACTCACGACAGACCGAGCTTGTTGCAAACCACATGAGGCTTTATTTGGGGAAAGCCAGAGCTCTGGGGACGACTCATATCCCACGCAGGGGTAGAGGAGTCGACCTCGAGGGGAAAGAGTTCCCAGTTTTTATAGGCCCTCAGGGGGGAAAGGAGAAGGGGGAGATTAGGGGATTTCCAGATCTAAACAATGTCTATTCTCAAGAAATGGGTATGGGAGGGGTACAAGGAAAGAGTCTAATGAAGGTGCAGCAATGGGCACACACCTGGTCAGAACATTGGCAGACACACAGGTTCAAGGAGTGGCCAGAGCATTGTGCACCTCTATTTTTCTAAATCAGTGAAGCTAGTTCTGCTAACACTGACGTCTATCTTGCCAATTTCAGGGCTTCTGTGTCCTTTTACATTCTGCCAGGATCTTTCATTCCCCACTTCTTCTAGTTACTAGTTCTAATCTTAGAACTAAACTGCAACCTCTTTTTCAAAGTTCTGCAGAGACTGGTATTGTTGTCTTAATACTAACAGCTGGACGGCACCAATCCTCTCTCTAACAAAAGTCATTAGATTATTAAGAATTAATGGGCCACACGTTAGCAGTAAGAGCAAAATTATTAGAGGGTCTATCAGAGTAGAAATGAGGGTGGTCAACCAAGGGGATTTATTTTTCAGGAGCTCGCTTTACGTGAAAGGTATGAATCTAAGCAGAGATGCCTTCTTCTTTGACAGCAGTGGGGGTGGTCAGCAGCACGCTGCAAGGGCCTTTTTAACAAGGTTTCAGATTCTCAGCTCGATGTCGTCAGACGAGAACTGCATCTCCCACCTGGAACTGGTGTGGTATTATCAAGTCTCCTGGTTCGTAGGCCTCTTTGAGCTGCTCTCAGGCGGTGTTTCTGACCACTTCTAGGGCTTTCATGCATGTAAACAATGAAGGACCAGGGTTAAATTTTAAAGGATCTAACACTTTCCCAACTTCAGTGAGCAGGGGACCCCCCCCCTCCCCTTTACAGGATTTCTATAAAGTGAGCTTAAATGTTCCCAGTGTGTTCTTAACTCGGAACAAGGCAAAGGGAAGGAGGGCTGTCCAGTAATTCCCGCCGGTCTCTAAGATTAATTTAGTCAAGTTTTTTTTTTTAATATATATATTTTTTTATCCTTTCTACCTGTCCTGAACTCTGGGGTCTATAAACACAATGTAATCTCTAATCAATCCCCAGTTGGATGGCCAGTCCCTGACTTACCTGGGCAACAAAGGTGGGTCCATTGTCAGACCCTATTACCTTAGGTATTACAAACCGTGGAAAAATTTCTTCTAGGATTTTCTTTTTTTTTTTTTTTTTTAAATATTTATTTATTTATTATATGTAAATACACTGTAGCTGTCTTCAGACACTCCAGAAGAGGGAGTCAGATCTCATTACAGATGGTTGTGAGCCACCATGTGGTTGCTGGGATTTGAACTCTGGACCTTTGGAAGAGCAGTCGGGTGCTCTTACCCACTGAGCCATCTCACCAGCCCTCTTCTAGGATTTTCTTAACCACAACATTGGCAGTTTCTTTTTTGTTGGGTAGGCCTCCACCCATCCTGAAAAGGTATCTACAAAAACTTCTACTAGGAAACTGCTTCCGTCTATGTACCAGTTTGGAACACCTGGCCACGGCTGGTCACATAGATCACTTTGCAGGCAGAGTTGAGAATAGCAGGAGGAGCAAACACGACCCGTTCAGTCAGCAGCAGACTCTGGTAGTGAGTCATCTGGGCATTTGTCATCCATCGATCTGGGGGCTGGCGGATAATGCTTTGAAGAGAGTGGGGGGCTACCACAGTTATTTGCTGTCCCAAAGTTAATTTGTCAGCATCCTTAATGAGTAGGGCTACTGCAGCAATGGCGTTTAAACATGTGGGCCATCCGCTGGCCACTGGGTCCAGCTTCTTAGACAAATATGCCACCGGCCTCTTCCACAGCCCTAGAGCCTGAGTAAGAACTCCTCTGGCCACCTCTGCCCTCTCATCAACATAGAGGATGAAGGGCTTGGTTAGATCTGGCAATGCCAAGGCTGGCGCAGTCAACAGGGCCTCCTTAATATTTTTAAAGGCTTTCTGATATTCTGATGTCCATCTGAATTCCCCACTTTCCTTGGTCAGGGGGTACAGGGGGGCGGCCAGTGTTGCAAACCCAGGTATCCAAAGTCTGCAGAACCCAGCGGTGCCCAAGAATTCTCTCACCTGTCTTGGAGTAGCTGGTGTTGGTATTTGAGTCACAGTCCTTTTTCTAGCCTCTGTCAGCCACCGTTTTACATCCCGAAGGGTATATCCCAAGTAGACTACTTCCATCTGACATAGCTGGGCTTTTTTAGCAGAGGCCCGGTAACCCAACTCACCCAGTTCTGCTAGCAATCTCTTGGTCCCCTGCCAGCATTCTCTCTCCATGGTTGCAGCAAGGAGCAAGTCATCAACATATTGAAGCAGAGTTACCTGGGAGTTTTCAGCTCGGAAGGAGGCTAAATCTCGATGTAGAGCCTCATCAAAAAGGGTGGGGGAGTTTTTGAACTCCTGGGGTAACCGCGTCCAGGTCAATTGTCCTGTTTGTCCAGTGTCAGGATCTCTCCACTCAAAGGCGAATATGGGCTGGCTGGGGGGATGTAACTTCAGGCAAAAGAAAGCATCTTTTAAATCAAATACTGTGTACCATTTTCACTCCGGAGGGAGTGAGCTGAGGGGGTTATAGGGATTAGGAACAGTTGGGTGAATATCTTGGACCCTCTTATTGACCTCTCTCAGGTCTTGGACTGGTCGGTAGTCACTCGTGCCAGGTTTCTTTACTGGCAGTAAAGGAGTATTCCAGGGTGACTGGCAAGGTACCAAAATACTTAATTGTAATAGTCTCTGAATATGTGGCCTGATTCCATCTCTTGCTTCACGGCTCATTGGATATTGGCGCACTCCTATAGGGGTTGCATCCGTCTTCAGTCCCACAACCACAGGGGGAACTCTGACAGCCATTCCCATGCCTCCAGCCTCTGCCCATGCTCTAGGGAAAGCAGTCAACCAGTCTTTTAGGTCTGGCACCTCTGTTTGCTTTATGCCTTCATGCAATCAGTATTCTTCCTCAAGCTGCAGGGCTAAGACTACGGAGGTGGGAGATTCCCAAGTTACTCTCAGCCCTTCTTGGGTAAATCTGATCTGGGCCTTTAATTTAGTCAGAAGATTTCTTCCTAGAAGTGGTGTGGGACACTCAGGAATGACCAAGAAGGAATGACTCACTTGGCCTTTTCTCAGATCTATAGTGCGTGCAGTGGTCCAGGGGTATTGTTTCTGACCAGTGGCTCCAATCACTATGGTTCTTTTATTTTTTAATTTTCCCAGTGGATGTTTCAACACAGAATGCTCTGCCCCTGTGTCAATTAAAAAGTCCATGGGAGTCTCTTCCACCATCAGGGTTACCCTAGGCTCGGGGAGGGGGTCCGAGCCTTGTCTCCCCTATTCATCATCTTTCAGAGTCAGGACCTTAGGGGCCCTTCCCATTTTCTTTGGGCATTCTCGTGCCCAATGTCCTTTTACCTTACAATAGGCACATTGGTCCTTCTCTAAAATCTTCTGGACAGATCTTCTTCCTTCAGGTCTGGGTTCCTTGTTGCCCAGGTACCCTGTCTATCTATTCTCTGGCCTGTTCCTTTTTTTTTCGTTCCCCTACTACTGCGGCCAAAATCCTGCTTAAATTCCTCTCCTGTATTCTCCCTCTGTTTCTCTCTTGTGATACACCTTCTCTGCCTCCTTAACTAAATCTTGTAAAGTCATGGCATGTAATCTTTAAAAGCCATAGCAACCGCGGCTTGTTGACCCTCAGAGGTCGGGTTAAAAGGAGTATAGTATCTATAAGCTTCTATCAATCTTTCTAGAAAAACATACGGGGGCTCTGTAAGGCCCTGCATTACTTCTCTTACCTTAGCCAAATTGGTGGGGCGTCTCATCTCTCCCTTTAGACTAGAGCCCGGCCGGTAAACTGTCAACCTCTCCTTACCTTGCCCCGTGTTGTAGTTCTAATCTGGCCGGTCCAGAGGGAACCCAGCGTTCCAATTTTGCAGATCAGCCGATGAGAAAGGCCAATATTGGAGGGTCTGCAGAGACTGCCTGTCTGTGGGCGGGTTGCCCACAGCTCGCAAAGGAAAAGGCAGAAGTGGTGTCAGGAGCTTCATCTGCTGGGGGACTCTGGGCTTGTCGGCTCCGGGTCCCAGGTGTAGGTCCTCGGTCCTCAGACTGTGCCTTTAGCAATCTCAGAGCCAGGTGCAGGGACTGCTTCTTAGGGCAGAAAGCGAGGGCACTGTGCTGACCCACTCGAGTGCATGGGAGCAGCCGGGGGAGGGCTCTGAGAGGTGTTGGGGAACCCATGGTTTGATTTATGGCGGTGAATTCTGAATGAGGTAAGGCTGTTGATCCGGGTGGGACCCAGGTCCACTCTGAAAAACAATGGCTTTAACTTCAAAGATAAGAGTAAACCAAAAGTCCCCTCCAGTGACCATTTTACATTAAAAGTCGGCCACTCGGAGGCGCAGAAAGTCTGCCAAGGTCCCTTCTTAATTTCTACTGAGAGATTATGGGCCCTTGATCTAACTTCAGTCCAGTGGTCTAAAGTCAAACTTAGGGGGGGTCGTTACAGTCCGTCCAGTACCACGGAAATCACAAAACAAACACAGAAAACACACATACACACATTGACAAATACCTGAAAACAGACACAAAAAACAAATACACACTGACAAATGCCTGCAAACAGACACAAAAAACAAACACACACTGACAGATGCCTGTTTCCATCAAACAGACAAAACCAATTCAGACATGCAGACGGTCGAGGGAGTACACTCCCCGCCCCAGATGGACTCCTAGAGTCCTTCCCCTCGCTTAGGGCTTCAGAAATGCAGATGGTCGAGGGAGTCCCCGCCCCAGACGGACTCCTAGAGTTCTTCCCCTCACTCAGGGCGTCCCCCAGAGCGAGCAGCAGCCGATGATTCCAGCACGTCTGCTGTTCACACTCAGTGCCTCATCCCGAGGCAAAGGTCTCCGTTTCTCATGAAATGTCGCCGGCTGCAAATTTCAGCACAGAACCTAGCCGGCTTACAGAAATATTTTTAGATAGAAAATTTCACCTCCAAGTGGGTCTTCGGAGATGTGGGTGGTCACGCCAATCCCAGACGAGCCCCCAAATGAAAGACTCCAAGAGGAGCCCCTCGCTCAGGCCTCAGGACAATAGCGGACACCCAAGAACTCACGACAGACCGAGCTTGTTGCAAACCTCATGAGGCTTTATTCGGGGAAAGCCAGAGCTCTGGGGACGACTCATATCCCACGCAGGGGTAGAGGAGTCGACCTCGAGGGGAAAGAGTTCCCAGTTTTTATAGGCCCTCAGGGGGGAAAGGAGAAGGGGGAGATTAGGGGATTTCCAGATCTAAACAATGTCTATTCTCAAGAAATGGGTATGGGAGGGGTACAAGGAAAGAGTCTAATGAAGGTGCAGCAATGGGCACACACCTGGTCAGAACATTGGCAGACACACAGGTTCAAGGAGTGGCCAGAGCATTGTGCACCTCTATTTTTCTAAATCAGTGAAGCTAGTTCTGCTAACACTGACGTCTATCTTGTCAATTTCAGGGCTTCTGTGTCCTTTTACATTCTGCCAGGATCTTTCAGATGCTTTTAAACTTTCAAAAGAATGTATTCTTTAACAATTTTATAAATGTATGTGTGTGCGTTGTTCATAGTTTTCCCACCATCTTCCTTTCTCTCCTATACCCCACATGTCCCTTTATATCCACTGTTTGTTGTTATTCACTGATTCCCGTGAACTGTGCACCACTCTCATGCCTGGTGCTGACTAATGCCAAAGCGGGGTGTGGGAGGGTTAGTTTAGTGGGGTGCTCCCTGTGATGCTGGGAATTGAGCCTGGGTCCTCATGAAGAACAGCTGAACCTGGGGCCTTCTGTAGACAGCCAGTGCTCTTAACCTCTGAGCCATCTCTGTAGCCCACACTTATAATTCTTTCTACCCTTACTCTTCGAGGATGTCCTCTGAACTCTGGGAAGAGTTGGGTAACATAGATGTGCTTGTGTAGGGCTGGTTTCTCAACAGCTACTCATTCTTAGTATTTTGATTAGATATGAGTCTGTGTTAATGCTGCCATGGCTAGAAATGTCTTAGATGAAGGTTGAGGGTAGCTGTGGTCTGAGTATAAGCATACATATATTGGCAACATGGTCATCTTGCCAACAAGAGTGGCCGCTGGGCATGGTAGCAGATGCTCAGTCTCAGAGGCAAGTCAGGGAGTGCCGAGCTAGACGAGTCTCGTCTATAGAAGCTCCCAAACAGGCCAGCTGAGACTATGTAGTCAGACCCTGCCTCAAAACAAAAACAAGCCTGCTGTGCTGGTGCATGCCTTTAATCTCAGGGGCAGCTGGATCTCTTGAGTTCTAGGCCAGCCTGTCTAATCAGACCAACCATAGCTACAAGGTGGGACATTGTCTCGGAAAAAAAAAGGAAACAAAACAACCAAAAAAAGAAAGAAAGGAAGGAAGGAAGAAACCACACTCCTAAGTTTTCTCCTAAGGAGAAAACCTTCCCAGCCTTGGGCTTCTGACCAGGTTTACAGTTCCTTCAGACAGAACAAGATGAGACCAAATCGGAAGTGTTTGCTTACCGCGGAAAGCCTCATGTCAGTGTTTCCATGGGTATATATTGCCTAGAAGGCCTGTACTGTAGCATGCAGAGTCCCACCCTGGGTAAGACCACAGCAGCCAGCCTAATGCCTTCTGGCAGTGTGAAAGCTGGCCAGCTGGACGTTTGCTGGGTAATTCCAGTTTGGCCTTTCTATGTCCTGCAACCACAGTGGGCTGAGTCTTCACTAGTGCCTTACCATTTAGTTGTAGTAGACAACCAAGGACGTTGGGAATAGCTTATATTGTTTTGGGAGACTCTGGAGCTTTCTTGATGAATAACATGTAGGGAAATATCTCATGCCTGGCATCAAAGTTTTCTTTAATAAATCATGTTTTCTGGAAGCAGCAGTGTCCAATTAAATTCCTTCTTGTATTTTTTAAATTGCCTTACAAAGCAATTTTATGTGTTTCTATATGACTTTTTCATACATGCTTAGTTTTGGTTAACCCATCCTCTGACAATCTTCCTTTCTCCTATCCTCCTTGCTCCTCCCCCCTTTCTTTTAAGTCAAAGTCTTGGTATATATCCTTGGCTGGCCTGGAACTCAAAGCATCCATCCATGGCCTTCAGTATGGGGTTATAGGCAAGAAGAGGGCATCCTGTCCTCTGAGACTAGAAGTACAGACAGCTGTGACTTGACATGTGGGCTCTGGGAATCAAATCTAGGTCCTCTTGGAAGAGTAGCCAGTGCTCATAACTGCTGAGCCTTCTTTTCAGCCCCTGTGTCATGGTTAAGGAATACTGGCTTGGGAGCCAATCAGTTGTATGGTTTCATAGATTATAGTCAAGCTACCCGTTAGGCTCTCATTGTCTCAAGACTCCGTTGAATTTGAAGGATGCTAGCATATTCATGTGTTTATTGGCTGTGGTTTTGCTTTGGCTGTCTATTCCTTACCACATGGCTTTCCTTCTTTGTCTGTGTTACAAGGTCATTCGGGTCTGAGTTATCAGGAAGAGGGAGCACTAGAGTTAAGACTGCTAATGCAGGAAGTAGTTTCTCAGCAGCTTTGCTCCTGATCCAAGGTGAGGGAGGATGGACTCCTCAAGGGTTAGAGAGCAGGGGTGGGGCCTCACTAAGGATCATTTTTGGAGTCTGGCTACATGATGCCTGTAACAATACGTATCTTTGACAGTATGATGGAGTTATGGAGAAAAAGATTAATTGGGCCAGCATTTAGATGGGAGCTATTTATGCATCATCTCTTAGTACAATGTTGTAATTTTTTTTCAGGTCCAGCACAGAGTCCAATGCAAGTTCCATCTGGGTATGGGCTGCCTCATCAAAACTATATGGTCCCTTCAGGACATTACTCTCAAGGACCTGGGAAAATGACCTCCTTGCCATTGGATAGCCAGTGTGATAGTTACTACTCTCGTCCATATACAGTACCAACACAAAATTCGGGGACTCCCAGCTCAGCAAACCAACCAGGAGCACAGCAGATGTATGGCAGAGGTCCTTCCGCTCCTCACATGGGGGGCTCCATGCCCGGATCTTTCCAAGGAATTCCAGCATCAGCATCCCATTCCTATTCGAGTGCCTCCCAGCCCTACTCCTCTCTTGGGAATCGCTACAGTAGTCCTACCACGTACTCTGCCAATGCTTCTGTTGCTTCTCAGGGATATCCCTCTACCTGTAGTCATTATCCCATCTCAACTGTGTCTAATGTGGTGTATCCTAATGTTTCCTATCCCTCGCTGCCTGCCAGTGAGCCATATGGGCAGATGTTTACCTCACAGAGTGCTCCTCCACCTGCCAGGCCAGTTAAAGAGTCATACTCTGGCCCCAGCACAGCTCTTACCTACCCCTCGAGACCTCCACCTCCACCTTCTCAGCACCAGCAGCAGCAGCAGCAGCAGCAGCAGCAGCAGCAGCAGCAGCAGAGTCATTCAGGATATAGTTCTCTACCATGGTCAGGTCCAGCCCTTCCACCAGCCCAAGACAGCCTCATCCGAAACCAAATGGGATCCTTGGCTACAGCGAACAGCCACCCAACTAATAATGGTAAGTTGAGTATGAAATTCACCAGAACAGGACTGACAGTCTGAACATTAGAGTCTTGCGAACAGTGGTATTTCCTGATGGGAATACTGGAGATTTGCTCACTGTTGCACTGTATCTGCTTAGGTCTCTGTGGTATTTTACTGAATCTCCCCAAACCCTTGCTGTATCCTCATTCATAGTTAGCTCCTCAATGGTCTGTTTGAAGAGTCTGCTTCCATGCCCTGACAGTGGTCTCAGACAGTGTTTGTTGATGTCTTTTATGCCTCTGCATTACTCGTCCCTAACATGGCTTGGACAGCTTGGACACGTTGAAGATTCTATTTTGATGATGTGTCTTGTTGGTCATTACTTCTGTTCATACTAGCTCCACTATTACAAAAAAAAAAAAAAAAATGGTCAGAGTCATTATCCCGCCTTCCTAAACTGTGCTTCCTGGAGATAAAGGCTGCTTTCCTATTCTTAAATGAGTGCACTAGGATGAAGAAGGGGAAGTAATGTCATGTGACTCCTTGATAGTTAAGTCTGTTACTTAAACCTTTGTAATTTTACTTATATAAGGTATGCATAGTACGTATGATAAAATATAAGTGTGTGTGTATCTGCCAAGCCAGGAGATGCCACTGTGTATCTATATTTTAAGTGTTCTGTTTCCATGGAATATTCTTACTCACTTTGAAGTTGTGAACTTGAATCTAATGATGTGCTCTTGAAGGGGATGAAAATGTATGCACAACACTGGGTGGTGGCAGCGCCCACCTTTAATCCCAGTGCTAGGGAGGCAGAGGCAGGCAGATATCCGAGTTTGAGACCAGCCTAGTCTTTAGAGCAAGTTCCACGACAGCCAGAGATACACACAGAAGCCCTGTCTCCAAAGAAACAAACAGAAAACAAAAGGAAAAGAAAATGTGCATCCAGAACGGTAGCTGATGAAGCTGTGGTAGCGTGCGTTCTGGGTGTTGCATTTAGATTATAACTATCCCTGCAGTCAGATGTCACGGGCAGTAAGGAGAGGTAGAGATCCTTGCCTGGACAGTTAGAGTATTTCACATTTTAATTAGAATTTATAGTAGTACTGAACTGTACACTTGAATTAATAGGCAATTAATAGGCAATTAATACTGTGATGACATGGAGAAAAGACCTTCAGTCCAGCTTGCAGACAAGAGGATTGCCTTGGGATTTTAGGTGATTGCGTTAAGGAGTCCAGTGTGTTTGCAGTGCCGTGGTTAGTTGTTAACTTAGACTGAAGTGTTGGTAGATCTACCCACTACCCATTAGCTGTTTGAAAGCCAATCATGCCAGGGCTGGTTCTGGTGTAAGGAGATAATTGTGATAACAAGATAGATTCTTATAGTTCAAGCTTGTAGTCCACTTGAGGCAACAGACATCTGCTGGACACCAACAAATGCAGACCTGCTGTGTCAGTGACAAGAAGTAGAGGTACAGTCCTTGGAGAGCTTGTGGTGGGCACAATGGCCTATTTTGGACTCAGGGGAGTTTTCTCTCATGAAATGATATTTTAGCTGCAATCTGAAGGATGGATTTCTCAAGAATAAGTGGTAGCCAAAATAAATATTTAGATCTTTTAAATTTAAAATATTTAAAAAGGTAAAACTTTAAAATTCTTCAGAGGAAATAGACTATCTCCAGAACTTTGGAGTGACCAAGTTTTATAAAGAAAGCCCACATAGTGCTCATGCTAGCCATAAAGGGCGAACATGAAAACCTCAAGTAATGTCTAATGAAAAAGTTTTTATCTTTGACAGGCAGTATAAAATGAAACAAACTAGAAAGTAGGAGGGAAAACGATATTTTTCTAGGCTACACAAATAAATATACAAATTGATGTGAAAAAAGATCATAACTAAGAGAAAACTGTAGTTGTCATAGATGATATAAAGCAATCAGAGGAAACCCAGAATATCTACTAGATCAATAAAAATGAGAAACTCTGCCAATACTGCAGGTTCAGTGAAGTGTCTAAGAGAAGCTGCAACAACACAGGGTAAACTGAGGCAGGTGGCTGTAGAGTTGGCAGTGGTCTGGGTATTAATGGCACTCAGCATTGGTCTCTGCAGATAGCAGCTGGTGATTAAAAGGAGACAGGAAGGAGGCAGAAACCAGAGCTGATTGTGACTGGTATGCTGTTACTGATGGATGGTAGCCAGCTGGGCTGCCACTGATGGTGGCTGGCAGTTAGAGAAAAGAATGGATGAAAATCTTCTGGTAGTACTATGTCCAATTTTCTGAGGAACCGCCAGACTGACTTCCAGAGTGGTTGTACAAGCTTGCAATCCCACCAGCAATGGAGGAGTGTTCCTCTTTCTCCACATCCTCGCCAGCATCTGCTATCACCTGAATTTTTGATCTTAGCCATTCAGACTGGTGTGAGGTTGAATCTCAAGGTTGTTTTGATTTGCATTTCCCTGATGGTTAAGGATGTTGATGAACATTTTTTCAGGTGCTTCTCAGCCCTTCCATATTCCTCAGTTGAGAATTCTTTGTTTAGCTCTGTACCCCAGTTTTTAATGGGGTTATTTGATTTTCTGAAGTCCACCTTCTTGAGTTCTTTGTATATATTGGATATTAGTCCCCTATCAGATTTAGGATTGGTAAAAATACTTTCCCAATCTGTTGGTGGCCTTTTTGTCTTATTGACAGTGTCTTTTCAGAAAATTGGACATAGCACTACCAGAAGATCCAACAATACTTCTCCTGGGCATATACCCAGAAGATGTTGCAATTGGTAATAAGGACACATGCTCCACTATGTTTATAGCAGCCTTATTTATAATAGCCAAAAGCTGGAAAGAACCCAGATGTCCCTCAACAGAGGAATGGATACAGAAAATGTGGTACATTTACACAATGGAGTACTACTCAGCTATTAAAAACAATGAATTTATGAAATTCTTGGGCAAATGGATGTATCTAGAGGATATCATCTTGAATGAGGTAACCCAATTACAAAAGAAGTCACTTGATATGCACTCACTGATAAGTGGATATTAGCCCAGAAACTTAAAATACCCAAGATACAATTTGCAAAACACAAGAAAATCAAGAAGAAGGAAGACCAATGTGTTGATACTTCATTCCTCCTTAGAATAGGGAACAAAACACCCATGGAAGGAGTTACAGAGACAAAGTTTGGAGCTGAGACGAAAGGATGGACTATCCAGAGACTACCCCACCTGGGGATTCATCCCATAATCAACCACCAAACCCAGACACTGTTGCATATGCCAGCAAGATTTTGCTGAAAGGACCCTGGTATAGCGGTCTCATGTGAGGCTATGCCTGTGCCTGGCAAATACAGAAGTGGATGCTCACAGTCATCTATAGGATGGAACACAGGGCCCCCAATGGAGGAGCTAGAGAAAGTACCCAAAGAGCTGAAGGGGGTCTGCAACCTTATAGGTGGAACAACAATATGAACTAACCAGTACTCCCAGAGCTTGTGTCTCTAGCTGCATATGTATCAGAAGATGGCCTAATTGGCCATCATTGGGAAGAGAGGCCCCTTGGTCTTTCAAACTTTATATGTCCCAGTACAGGGGAACACCAGGGCCAAGAAGTAGGAGTGTGTGGGTAGGGGAGCAGGGTGGAGGGGGGGGGGTATAGGGAACTTTTGGGATAGCATTTGAAATGTATATAAAGAAAATATCTAATAAAAAAACAGATAAAAATCTCTCTCTCTCTCTCTCTCTCTCTCTCTCTCTCTCTCTCTCACACACACACACACACACACTGAATAAAGCAAAGCAGGCTCCAACCCTCTTTATTTTTTTCTCTTTGACCTTTTATACCTCCTAGGGCAAAGCTCTCTATGTAAGAAAAAGAACAACCTCATTGGAAAACAGATAACATTGTTACATAAGAGGGAGTTGCAGAAGGACTACTGATTGCATGTTTTTCTATTAAAATTTGTACCTAACTAAACATTTTTTAATCTTCTTTCATTCCACAAGTTTATTATAAGTTCAAAGCAGTAGTTTTATCTATTATTTCAGTTCTTTATGAGTTCAGAGCAGTCGTTTTATAGATCTTTTTTCCATATGTTCATTTTAAGTCCAGTGCAAGAGGTTTTTTTGTCATAGGTTAACAAGGTTTTTACCAAGAAACAGGTCACCTATCTTACACCTTATTTTTGAAGTCTTGTCTAGTTACACTAGCTAATCGTCCATTCTTTGTTCTTACACTCATAATAGAACTGCCCACTCCTTGTTTATGACTCACTTATCATGGTGTACACCTGTGGAACTAATCTAGCATGAATGTTTTCCTTGGTTATTGATTCGTTCCAAGCCTCATTTTCTTCCTAGTGCAATCCATGTGTTTCTAAATGCATGGGAGTTCCTGCCTTTGACTCCCTCTCTAACCCATACAGCCTTTGCTATTTTGTAGGAGGAGGCATCGTCTACTTTTGATTCTAATTTTAAGTTTTCTTTCTACTATCATTAGGTTCTTTAAGATCACCTTCAGTGATTTTCACTACTATGAATTATAGATACTGCATCCTAGAAGTCTATCCTATTATAGTGATACCTGTAGGGCCTATGGGACAGGCATAAGAATGGTAAGGTTGAATGAGCTTAAACCCCGGGAGTCTCAGAATTGAGAATGGCATGAGTGAAGCCATTCCCTACCTGCCTCTTCCTGCTTTGGTGCACATACCCACAGTGGTATCCCACTGAGGACCATGTGCACTGCGACATGTAGCATAAACACTGGAGTTCTCCATGCTAATGAGGCATCTAAATAGGCCTGATGAGCTTCCCTTCCTGGGCATTCCTTCTCACAAAAGGTATTTAATCCCTGGTTAGCCCTGAATAAAGTGTATGCATCCACATCCACCATTAAATAAGCCAGTATGAACAAGCAAGGACCATGTCTTCATTAAGGATTGCTGCAGAGAAGGCCTTCATCTTAAAGGGCTGTGCCTAAACTCCCGAGGAAGGACTTTTCACTTCTAGCCTCCTGGTACTTAGAACTCTGAGTCAGGCTAGGTTCTGCCAGCCCTGGGGGCCCTGTTCCTAACTCCCAGCTTCATGCTTGCAGAACCAGGGTACCCAGAAGACTGGGAGTCATAGCCTTCGACCCAGACCCCTGCTGGTTTCCTTCTGATGTGGAGAAGGAAAACACGGCCTTGACCGCCCGTTTTGTGGCATTCCATGACCGTCCCATTTTGCGGCATGCCTGCAGCACTCGGGCACTCCAGCAGACAAGCAGGGCGCTGTAGGGCAGAGGCCCTGCTTTGTTATATTTGAAATAGGGCATCTGCTTAAAAGCAGTAGACAGGAAGTGGCTATTAACAGTACAAGATGAGAGGTTCCTTTTGATGGTGGCCCCTGGGCACAGCACTCTGAGCCGGGACAACTTGTTACCACTACTAACCATCCCCTGGGAAAAGTCACTGTCCAGTGAATACCTGTAATTGATTGTTGAGATTTGTGAAAACTTTGGTCTTCTCCTGGTAAGGCCACCTGGTTTAATTTTTGAATGAGACCTCTGTTTCCCCTCTCCCTTGTCTCACCTGACTGGGTTTCCATTTCTTTTCCCTATATGTTACAGCTGCCCCATTTATTCTTTTGCAGTTTTTCAAAACTTTCCTCTTTTTTTTTAATTCCAACACACATCACTTCATCATCCAAGGTCTGCCGGCTACCATCTATTTCTTCTAGAATCTCACACCCTTTCCTAAATACCTACTCTAAGTAGAAAAGATGTTCAGTAATATGCTCATTAAAATCTACAGAAAATGTCATTGCATAGCATAAACAGTGGCTCTTCAGCTAAGATTAGGGATGACCAGTATGTAATACTTGATCTGTTATATCTGTTTATCATTATAAAACCTTCAGCAGTCTTTAGTATTTTAGTCTTTCAGTAGTTTAGGTGTTTCTTGAGATTCAGGATAAAGTGGGCAGGTAACCAGAGTATAGGAGGGCCATGCACTGCCACTTACACTAGGATATAGGAAAGCCGAGAGTTGTAGGCCTTTAATGCCCTCTCCCCATTTTTACACTGTTAGTTAACATCCAATGAATCTGTTGGGGGGTAAATTGTGTCCCCTCCAAAAGTTCAGATACAAGGCACTAATAAGGTCCCAGGGCAGAACCTTATTACAGAGTGTGACTATTTGGAGACAGGGTCTTTAAAGAGACAATTACGTTCAAGTGAAGTCATTGGGTAGGCCCATTGCCAGCCCATACCCAATATGAATGGCATTTTTATAAGAAGTCTAGAACCCAGATGTACACAGAGGCCATAGGAAATGAAGAGGAAGATGGCCATTTACAGCTTCAGGAGAAACCTCCAAGACCTCCTTTCCTTTATTCACTTTACCTTGGTCACCATTGTCTAGTACAGTAATTAATAGCAGAGATTGTTAGTTTGTAAAGAAAATCAGCATTTCATTTTGTCTGAAAGATAATGACATCTTTGAAATCTTTTAATAAAAGTTGTTATTACAAATTATTAAAACATTAGTGACTAGTTTTCCCACTTTGGGAGCCATGGCTTGTTTGGACCGCCTTCTTTCTAGCTACCAAACGGGTGTGATGGCACTGGAGCGTGTGTGGACATCAGAGCCATTGCATTTGGTTAGTAAGCTTGTTTTAACATGTTTCTAGTTTGTTGCTGTGGTGAATGATTTCCTGTCTTCAGGTGCAGATTCTCTGTCTTGTTCTATTTCAGAAAATGTCCAACCTCCCAAGTCAAGCTCCGTAGTATCCACAGTTTTGCCAGGACCCTCATCAACAAGAATGCCACCTGCTCCAAGTCACCCAGTTGGGCCTGTGCCCTCTGCTCCACCCCCCCCAGAGCAGATGCAGACTAAAGGTATGTGAGTAGCTGCTCATTTTATGCATATGCACACTCATGTCTCAGTAGCTGATTTAAAAATGCCAGTGTATAACCATAACTAACTGAAAACATGGAAAAAGTAATTTATAATTCAGACTTAATAATGACAGCTTTAGTCTTGCATGTTAATTTATAATTTTTATTGTTGATTGGATACAATCTGTGATGTTAAATTTCCTTTCTTAAACCATTATAGACTTTTTTTTAGGCTAAATCAACCATCATCGTGTTATTTAGTGAATCTTTGTGTCTTGTTTGAAGATTTCTGTGCTTGTCATTTGTTGTCATCCGCGACTTGGAGGGGGTTGGGGATGAGCGATGTCATGGGATTGTAACTTCTACGTGTATCATCGACATACCGTGCGGTTAATTTAGTACCCTTGAATAAGTCAGTGACAGATCTGACATAGACTGGTTTGATCCTGTTTTCTCCATTATCCTGTCTTTCAGAAGTTTTCTTGGTTACTTTCTATATGGCAAAAATTCTAAAATCTTGATGTTTCTGGCTAATCTGTTTTCATTTATCAGACTTTGTATTTCCAACTCACTGGAACTGTTTTAAGGATCATACTTCATGTGCGTGACAGCCTCTAGCCTTGACTGTGAAAGCTCTTCTAGTACGTTCTTAATCTCAGAAGAGGCCCTGGAAATCCTTAGGCCGCTGTCACTGCCTCTGGTTGTTGAGTGTTTATGTGGTCACTTGGTTGGAGTGTTGTAAGTTTTCTTATTTGATTTGAAAAGAATCAATGCTAAACTATTTATCAGTTCCCCAAAGCCAGTGAAACTAGGAATAGAATCTAGTTCTTCTAAGTGTTGGCTTCCAGAGGGAACAGTGGTCGGAAGACTTTTCTTATTATGAACTTGAACACACCCCACGCCCCCCCCCCCTTCTGTGTCTTATACTGATGATGTCTTCAGTTACCATTTTCCACTGCACTCTGACCCTAAACAAGCACAGTGTTGCCTCCTGGCACATTTTAGACAGAGAAGAAACTCCTGCCATTTATTTAATGCTTATTATACTCAGAATAACTATATGTTTGTCTCATTAATCCCCATTTTAATCATATGGCATAAATCTCTGTTTGGCAAATTAAAGAAATAAGATTCATAGAGTTGAAGTAACTTGGCCCAGAGTACGAGTTAGTAAGTAGTAAAGCGAAAGGCGTCTAATTCAGAACCGTTATACATTCTTTCTATAAAATACAACTTTTATTGTTGGCTGTTGACTGCCTTTTGATTTAACTAAGATCAGCTATTTGCATAAAAAAACAGAAAAATGTAATATTGCAGATGTGTACATTTATAACCCATAATTATTCATTTGTTTTCTAAGTAGCAAATTGTTTTTGCCTTTGAGTAGATCTAGGGTATAGAATCTAATTGTTGATATGAGTCAAGAAAACTGTGGTTGTACAAGTTGTAGCCTACACAAAATGGAGCGCTTGGAAGCTGTGCAGAGCTCCATCTTTATATAGTGTGCTAGGACCACGTGACCACTACTGCTGTCTGCATCCTAAGCTCTGTGTCTGAAGACCTCATAAACCAGGGATTGAGAATTCCTAGGAAGCATCCGTACCGAGCATGCTCAGGCACTGTTATATCCTAAGTGATTCGGCAGAACAACTGTTTCTATAGAATAAGCTTATTAGGTATGTATAGAGTCTAGAGAGAATTTAAAATATAGAGGAGAATATGCATAGATTATACACACATACCATTTTATAGAGGACTTGAGTGTACAGGGGCTTTCAGATTTTCTTACAGAAGCTAGGTGTGGTGGCACTTGTAGATTTTATTTTAGTATATGTGTGTGGTGTGCACTGTGTATGCATGCTTCCTTGAGTGAGGGTGTGCGTGTGTGCACGTGAGTGTGTAAGCCTGATAGACATTAACACTGGGTGTCTCTCAATAGCTTTCCACTTTAGTTTGAGGCAGGGTTTCTAGCTGACCGTGGAGCTTGGCTGTTTTCTGTAGTCTAGCTAACTAGCTCACCCTAGGGATCCCGTCTGTCTGTCTCCTCGAATGCTGGGATTCTAGGTGGCGGTTCATCTGCCTGGCTTTCCTGTGGCTCTGAGGACACAGACTCTGGTTCCCATGCTTGCACAAGTGCTTTATCCATCACTGAGCCATCATCCCAGCCTTCACATAGAATTTTATGCCCCCCAAAGAAGTTTGCAAATAAAGGTAAAGATAAAAATGAAGGTAAAGGGGGGGGCGGGATGTACTTGTGATTGATAGGTCTCAAACATGGCGGGCAGACTCTAGAGACGGTCATATGGAAAACACCTGGCAGCTCTAGAAAACACTCCCTTTTTTATTTTTGGTTTTGTAAGAGTTAGCTTACAGGTAGCCAGGTATGAAGGCACATTCATTGAGTCCTTGTGCCCCAGCGGAAGAGAGAGTGCACTACATAGGTAGTGGGAAGAAGACAGAGATCAGCCCCAGAAAGCCAGGCCAGCCTCAGCTGCACGTAAGGTTTGAAGCTAATCTGGATTACACGAGACCCTCTGAAAAACAAACCGGTAATCATTTCAAATTAATACAGCAGTAACTAACATGTATGCTATTTTGTTCATGTCAGGTACCACATGCCTAACTAAGCATTAGACTTAATCCTTTCAAGAAGTATTTGAGGTAGTAACTATCCCGTCTTACAGATTAGTTAGTGAAAAATGGAGAAGTTAGTTGTGAGGAGCAGCTAAAGTCCTATCCTGAGTGAATGTGTATTATTTAACATGAACATGTCCATGCCGAGACCCTAATGCCATACAGGCTCATGGGAAGTGGCAAAGCCTTCCCCTAGTCAGGCTCAGGGAAGTGGCAAAGCCTTCCCCTGGGTTGAGCATTAATGTTGACACTGTGTGCAGACAGCATTGATAGTAGCTTCTTCCTTCCAACCGCATCTCTCTCTCCCTCTCTCTCCCGGATATTCACAGCCTGAGACTACTCCCTTATAGGGACCTCCCCCCAAGACTAGCTAGCCCCTCCTCCTTTATGCTGCACCTAGAAAACAGTGCTGAGTTCCGGGGTTGCTTAGTAAGTGCTCTCTGTCAGAGAGAGCAAAGCCCACCCGGTCTCAGCTCTTCTGTATGTGTGTCTGTCATTTCTTCAGTGTCTGTAGTTTCTTCATTCCCGCGTCACCCCAGTCAGGTTTCCAGTACCTAGCCTTGCTGGATGTGGCAAGTGGCGCCCTGTGAACAGAGACCCTGGACTGTGGGGAGCTTGCATCGGTCGGATGAGGGAACGCCCCCCAGAGAAGTTCGCAAATAAAGGTAAAGAGAAAGATAAAAATGAAGGTAAAGGGGGCGGGGTATAATTAATTGTGAGCGTTAGGTCTAAACCATGGCAGACAGAATCTAGAGATGAGCAGTCATGTTAATGCTCCGAGGGGGAGCTGTGAAGCAGCGGGAAAACATTCCCTCTCGAGCAGTTCTTAGGCTTCCCAAAGAGGGGCAAGGCGTTGATTACTTGGGAAAGGAGAGGCTTCCCAAAGAGGGGCAAGGTGTTGATTACTTGGGAAAGGAGAGGGAAAAGCTAAGGGATGCAGGGCTGAGCACCCAAGCCTATTCCCATTTCACTCACAGTTTCTGGAGTCTCACCATATGTGAGTGCATAGATTCATGGTTCTTTCCTCAAAGGAGGGCAGGCTGTGTAGAGTTGGATCTGCAAAGGCAGTGAGGTAAATTGAATTCACAGGGCAGGCTTGCTCTGACTGCCTGATGCCCTGGACCCCAATACTAAGGAAAGTGATTATGGTAATTGGGGTTGAGGATGCCCAGTCCCAGGGAACTGTGCGTTGGACCTGACCAGCAGCGAGCTTTAATGGACATAATCTCTCCTCTACAGCAAACCTTGTTAGGCTGTCAGATTTGAGGAAAATACTCAGCTGCTTTCTCCTGTTGGAGCAAAACTGAGTCACAGAATTCAAATGATAGCTGTTGTGAGACTGCCTTTTAAATCTTGAGAGATCAAGCAAGCCTGGACAACCTAAGGGCCTGTAGCTCTCTGTACCCGAGGAGTTACTTAGCATATCCTCAGTGGCAATGCTTGGCAGTGATTGGTTAAACATGGAAAACTCTTAAGTCCACCCAGAGGATTAGCTGCTATTTAAGGTTGCGCTTACAGAGTTGTGTGAGGACCAAGCACAGCGTAGTCTGGCTCGTGGAACTGCTATGGCTGTAGGCACCAGCAGCCAAGTACACTATCCTTTGTAAACTCACCAACTAGTTAACATAGCTGCCTTAAAGGCCATAGAGAAAATTGTCCTCCAAGGGGGAAAAACCCTTATGGAAGACAGATCGGACAGGGCCAGATTGTACCCAGACTTTGTGGCCTGGTTCTTTCAAGCTGCAGTGCCACCTTATAGCTGACCCTAGGGCAGGAAAGGTATTTACATTATCACTTGGTCCTTGAAAATGCTGATAAGACTTGTAAGGAAACACGTAGGTATCATCAAAAGCACTTAAATTTACAGGGCATGATTAGATTTTATGTGGACATAATGTCCTAGCCACCTTCAAGACATGTCTCTCTCATCAGTCCTTTAATAAGTTATATGCCCTGAGGGGAAAATGCTGCCTGTTATACATATAGAAAAACAGGACATTTTGCATGTGATTGCTGCCACAAGGATTTCAATTTTTTAAAAAAGAAGCATGTACCCACCATGTCCCATGATCTGCACAGCTTCCCAGACTTTTATCTGAGATGTCAGAGAGGAGTCCACTGGGCTAAAATGCTATTCACAACTGAGAATTCATTTGCAGCCTGGAGAGGGCCCGGGGAATGGCTGATGCCCCTCTAAACAACAGGTGCCACCACCCCGAGGGCCAACCACGAGTGATAGGAGAGACAGTGACCCTCAGCTACCAAAATGTACCATTGGTCAGCTCTGTAAGGCAGCCGCAGGCCGTGGGGGGGAGGGGGTTGAACCTCAGCTCCACCACCTGACTTAGACCACCCTCTAATGTGGATAGTTTTAAGCAAGCAGCCATAGTAGGACTTACTTTAGGCAGAAGCAGTCAGAGCCTACAGTAGCTACAGATTCACCTGGGAGTAATAGATGAAGATTGTGCAGTGAGGAATTAAGGTTTTAGTTCAGTAACCCCAACTTCTTTTGGAACTATACCTGCATTTAAAATAGCTGAACCAATTCCCCAATGCTAAACGAAGAAAGATGTTCACACTTGTGGCCTTCATTACACAGTTTGCTATAATTAGTTATCAGGGTGCCGAAGGTCATAAAGGTGCTTTTAGGCCTCACATTCTACCCAGCATCCTTGTGATTTTATAAGGCTGAAGTATCTGAGCCAAATGGGATTCCTCTTATATAGCCAAAACCATACTACCATTAGATATTGCACCACCGACTTAATCCTTTATGAGGTTTAGATAAAATACAAGGTGCAGTTCCTCTTGTGATTACTCAGGGTGATTATTACAGGCTCAGAGTGGGGTATCACATGACTGCTGCTTTTCACCAGCAGCCCTGGTCAATGTTACAATGCATGCCCAATGGAAATTTGCCTCCCAGATCACTTGGCCATCAGAGAAACCTGTGTGGGTAGATCAGTGGCCACTCATAGGGGGAAATTGCCTCCACTGTAGTACAGGTACAGTGCAGACACATGGACAAGTCTATTAATCCCCAGAAAACCCCTGTCTATCCAAAAAAGAAATCAGGTGAATAGAGGCTGTTATAGGATTTAAGAATATAAATGAAGTCATGTGGGCAGTGGGCCCCAGCACCTCCTGCTGTATTATCACATTTTCATTTCATTATAGTTGACTTAAAGGGTTGCTTTTCACCACTTGGCTTCATCCTGGCTATCTCAGAAAGTTTGCTTTTACCCCTCTGATGCCTAATCTTGGTCTGTCTGCACAGCACTAGCCCAGGGTATGAACACAGCCCTGTTGTGTGTTAGGAATTGGTTGGTGAGGCTAGCAAGCTCATACCTGACAAAAAAGCTAAGGTTTACATCACCCACTATGTAGATGATCTTCTAATCAGTCATCCTGAGTCTACCGAACTGGCCATGAACTTTGTAGCCTCAAAAACAGCCTTTAGATCTGGGTGTCTTCAAATTGCTCCAGAAAAGATTCAGAAGGTATCTCCACTCCAATACCTAGATAAAATTATAGGGGAGCATACTGTACACCCTCAAAAACTAGAAATTCACAGGGATTTTTTTTCAAAACTCTAATGATTTTGGGAACAGCTGGGAGATATAGATTGGCTCAGCACTTAAGCTTATTACCCAAGAACTTAGACGGAGACACTGATCACTCTTTTCCATGCCAGTTACTTTTGAGGATAGGATGACCCTAGCTGTATGGAAGTGGCTGTGTCCAAGTACATATATAGGACCCAGCCACGCCTTTTCACTAGCAATCCTAAAACCATCCATGATCCCTACTGGGGCACTCTGGCCACTGCAGAGCATTCTGAAATAGTTGCATTTAGGGCATTCCTTATCTAGGGTTTTGAACCTTTGCTATGATTTGGTGGCAAATTTTATTTCAAAGGGACTCAAACATACTATAGGAATGCTAGGTAAAGCTCTAGAAGTAAGGTATGTCTCACTCAGGAGGTCGGCAGCACTGGCTCGGGCAGCAATTCAATGTCTAGCAGCATTCATTGGCTGATTATTCTGGCCAGCTTGATTCTCGGCTTCCACCATCCAAGGTAGTATACTGTACCTGACTCATGGGGTTGCTTTTCCTGAAGGCACACAGTCTTAGCCCCTTGTTTTAGCTAACCTGTTTACACACGCTCCTGACGATGTTACAGCCCCTACCACTCCACCACTCTTCCTTGGGTTCTGAAGTACCATGCACAGTATACTCAGTGAGTTAACTCTGCAGTTTGCATAGTTTTAGATTATTTTGCCTTTCCCTCTGTCAATATTTGCAGCCTATACTCTTACATAGTAGGAGTATGGCAAGCCTTAGAGATGGCCTACATTGGTCAGGCACCAGATCAGAAGGTATACCATCTTTTCCATCAGCTCCTGGAACTCTTGCTTCCACGTCAGAGTCCTTGCTATGTTGGCCATATGTGGCCACATATAGCTTTCCCCAGACCACTGGCTGGTTGGTAATGCATGGCCGACATCTTGGTCTCAGGGTCCTTGCTCCAATTCCCTCTTGCTGTGCAGCCTGCCTTGATTAAAAAAAAAAAAATCCATAATAGTCATGCTTTGTGTCATCACCCCTCCCCCCCTTTTTTACAAAAGACACTTGCCATTTTCTGAGAGCAGGCGAGGCTAACGCGATATGCCCACAGTGGTCCTTTCCAGCCTGTCGCGTGACGGCCCTGACCCTGTTATGTTATGTCCTAGTGCTGTCTGGCAGATGGCTGCTGTTCTTTCTTCATGTCGTCTCCTTTGGCAGTGTACAGTTGGTGCGTGTGTCTGTTGATAGCTGTTCTCATATTGTTTGTGCCCTGCTCGCACAGGGAGGCTGCCAGCCAGCATGCTGTTGCTCGTTGCCTTCTTGGATTTGCTGGGATGGGCCATCCACAGCACATAGGTAGACAGTGTTCCTGCTTATAGCTTTTCTGCATTAAAAAACTAATGTGTTCAACACAAAATAGCTCACAACATGGGCATTCCTCAGGGACAGGGGAACATAGAAAGACCCCACAGGTGGATCAAGCAACAGTTAGAAAAGCAAAAAGGGTAAAATCTCTGCTCCTACTGAGTCTCTAAACAGGGCTTCATTTACACTAAGTTTTAATTGTGCAAAGATGACATTAACAGAATGGTACTGGTTGCCAGAGAACAGGGAAATAAAACCTGAGGTGACAGGAAAGTGGTTTGGCCTGTCCCCTTGCTAATGTGGGGAAGAGGGTATTCTTGTGTCTTCCCTGAAGGTGAGGAACAGCCACTTTGGGTACCTTCAAGGCACCTAAAGAGCTTTGGATGCAGTGAAGTTCCTGGTTGCAGGTGTGAAGAGGCTGAGACTGGAGCCCACAGAGAAACCGAAAGTGTGGCCCTTGAAGCCAATCGAGCGGTCTCCAAGGAGGAGGCCTCCTGCACAAACTTCAAGGAGGGCGACACCACCAACGTGGGGTCAAATAAAAAGGCTGATGCAAATGTCGGAGGAGGGAGCACGAGGCCTGGGGTTGGGAAATAACCCTGCAGCTATATTTCTGATGTGTCTGGTAATCATATCCATTCAGGTAAGTCCAGTCAGGGGAAAAGCCTACTGGACATACATCCCCAGGCCATCGCTTTTTCACTCAGTGGCTTGGTCACATCTTTCCACACCTGTTTATACTAAAGGCATCCTTTGTTTGAGAGAGTACTTCTTTAACTACCCGGAGTTCTAGTGGGCTCTCTTCAGCTATTGGTGGTGAGCTACAGCTCTTAAATTTAGACAGAATTTAATGTCACACAGATGAATACTGGCATGTGTGAGAGCAGCCCCTTAGATCTATAGCAAGAGCAGATATGATTGGGGAACGAGCCGAGGCCCACCCCGGCTGTTTGGATACATGATAGTGTGTATTTGAGCCAGTTATGTCAGCACCTGAGGAATGGAGGAGGCTTATGTAAGATTGGCTCTACTATTACTGTCAGAAAACAGTCCTTGACAAGCTTCAGTCTTCCGTCTGTTGAACCTGTTAAACATTCCTTTCACTTTGTTGGGCACAGCAGCTGTTATGTTCTTCCCTCTTCTCCTTCTTACAGTCTGGTGTTGAGCATTTCAGCGAACCACCTCTGGACTAAGCACGGAGAGTCTTCGTGAACATCTAAGAAATAAGAAAGGGGGAGATGTGGGGAGCAAAGGAAGGCCTAAGTGAATTGTGTGTTGTCTGACATGAGCACGGCCATGTCAAGGACCCAGTGCCTCAGATCCATGGACATGGCAAGGCCTTTTCCGGGTCAGGCTCAGGGCCAAAGCCTTCCCCTGGTCCAAGCACGAATGTTGACAGTGTGTACAGAAAGCAGCAACTGCAGCTTCTTCCTCCCAACTGCAGCTTCCTCCTCCTCCTACCTACAGCTTCTTCCTCCTGGATATTTACAGCTGAGACTGCTCCCTTACAGAGACCTCCCACCAAGACTAACCCCTCCTCCTTGTGCTGTACATAATAAACATGCTGAGTTTCGGGTCACATAGTAATTGCTCTCCATCAGAGAGAGCAAAGCCCACCCGGTCTCAGCTTTTCTGTATGTGTGTCTGTCATTTCTTCAGTGTCTGCAGTTTCTTCATTCCTGCGTCGCCCCAGTCAGGTTTCCAGGACCCAGCAGCCCTGGGCATAGCAGTTACTAACTTCATAAGCACTAACAACTAGTATATGGCTGAACCTAAATTGAACCCAGAGCCCAGTTGTTCTTTTCTTGTGTGTTTGAGACAGGGTCTCATTATGTAGCCCCTATTGACCTGGGATTCACTGTGTAGACCTGGGTGGCCTTGAACTCACACTTAGTGTCCAGCTGTCTCTGTCTCCTGCACTGTCACACTGCTCCTCTGTTGAGTATTTCTTACTGTTTTTGCTTTGCTCTCACGGGACACTTTGAAGGTTGATAGGTGTGCCAGTAGTGTTTACAGGCTGATATGCACACACAGGTTCACCGTCCTTGCTCCTGTTTCCCACCCCCTCTGCTTCTGAAGAGGACAGTGCCAGTGAAGTCCTACCGTGCTTCACCTGTACCCGAGGCATCTTGAGAAAACAGTCTTAAGTTCGGCTGCCTTTGTTAGTCATTTAAGGGGAGAGGATACTTTCTTTGTAGCCACAGGCAGCTCTTACACCGCAGTGCGGTATTTCAGAGTATGCTTCAGGGTTACCGTGTCCTTTCTAAGGTGGGGACAACGCTGTTAACAAGGCACTTCTTTGGGTGGAAAGATAGTGCCCACAGAATGTGCATGTGAGTGTTTCTTAAAAAGCTGGCCTTCATGAGAGCTCTTGCAAAGCCATCTAGTGTTTGTTGTCTTGAAGACATCTTAGGAAAGATAAAAGTTGCTCCAAAAATCTAAACTCTTGAAATAAAAAAAAAAATGACCTTCACAATGGGGTGGATCTCTTGAGGCCAGTTCAGTTTCTGCCATCTTAGCTGCGTATGGGTGGGTAGGGGGTGGGGACAGTGAGGATAGCTTTTGTTAGGCCACCCCCAAGGATGCCTTCTGCAGAAGACCTTCAGTAGTAATTTAATCTAAATGTGCTTGTCAGTATCGCTGTGCCCTTTGGGGTGGGGGTGGGGGCAGACCTAGGGTATGTGTGTACCCTAGGACCGGTGTTCCACATCAGCCACGTTTCCAGACCACAGTAATGAGTGATATGATGGCTCTTTCTTTTGGTTTTATAAGAAGCCTGTGAAATTTGACTCCTGGGTCCATAATTTTAATTTCCCTGTATTCCAGAAGACATTAGAAAATAGAAATTGATCAGGAAAGTGGATTTATTTTGTTTGGAAAAGGGAAACAAAATGAGTTGGTTTTGTTTTGTTTTGTTTTGTTTTCCAGCTTCCTTATAGCAATGCTCTATCTCTAATAGGAAAGATGCAACCCACAGGAAATATACCCTCAAAGGTCCAGCTGTCTTCAGGATAGTGAGATTTTTCTGAGAGAGCTCAGCAGGAGGACCCTCCCCGCCCCCCTGAGAAATCTTATTTGGTTTATTTCCTGAGTGTTCCTGTTAGTGCTGCCACTGCCACTCTTAAATCCCAGAGTCTGTCACCTGCAGTGCTCAGTGTGTCAAGTCCTCTCAAGTGCTCTCGGCCTCTTGGCTTCACTAAATCCATAGCTCGTAAGTTGATTTAAAGTATAGTAGGCATTTTCTATAAATTTCCGTGGACTTTCCGGGTGAGCTCTAGGAGGTGATGTTACAGTCTTACTTTATTGGTGACCTAGCCCATGCAATACGGGTTTTAGCCCTTAAAGGGGGTTTGAATGGAAGCAACCCTCTTTTCTTTAAGTGCTTCCTGTATTGTGAGATACCTGTGTTATGGTGTTGGTGATTGTGGCAAGAATTACCCCTTTGTTGCCTTCTAAATAAACTAGACTTTTAAATGGAGTACTCTTATTCCAAAGAGTACTCCATTCTTTTGTGGTCCAGAACTATCATGTTCTTATCTATCAATATTCCCAAGCTTTTAGGGAGCTTATTTGAACAAGCAAAGGTAAGCTAATTTTTGAACATACTAAAGTCATGGTGGGAGGAAGGTATGTGACATTTAGTTAATATAGTAAGTGGACAACCACAGTGTATTCTAAAGGCTACATAAATAATATTCTCATAGTTAAAGGTTTGTTTTAGTGCATTAAATCATTGCATTGCTGAATGAATTCTTATTATTGTTTAGTTATCTTATTTCCTCTTAACCAGACCTTATATTTTTTCTAATAATTGAAATAAATCATTTTTCTCTAAATCTGGAGAGGAAAATGTTTATATATATATATATATATACACACACACACACATACATATACACATATATATATATATATTTGCTTTGTTCTGTGGCTCCTCTGAGTAGCAAACTGTCCTAATCCAGTCATGAAGAAAGGATTCTCTTATTTTCCTGTTTATTAGCTTCTCTTTAATGCAGCAGAGTATCTTTTTTTTTCCTATGCCATCTTTACACATACATATGTACATTAAGTATAGCACTAACAATAGCACATCAAGGAAGTATGACATAAGTCACTAAATGTAAAGATTTCTTCTGTGAAAAAACTTTTATATTGGGTCTGTTTAACTGTAACTTGTTGGTATATTTAATTTAATCTGTTATTAGTTTTTATTTTAAGTAGGTGGTTAGTAGACCAAGCTGCTGAATTTGGAAGGTGTCAATTTGTCATGTGCTTCGTGAATATATTTTATGTTGAGTTTTACTTTTTTAGATGAACTCAAGCATATTCTTATTTATCTATATTAAATGTTTCAGCTCGCCAGGTATGGTAGTTCACCCCTGTAATGTCATCACTTAGGGGACTGAGATAGGAGTTCCATGAGTTCAGGACCAGCCCGGACTACAGCATGAAACCAACTGAAAAGACAAAAAACAAACAAAGTCCCAAAACATCAAAGCTAGCAGATCCCCATGACTCTTTTCAAATCAGTGGAAAGATCAGTCTTAATTATGTACAGACTAACCTCGGCTTTCCTCTGAACTCAGATGTGCTTTTTATTAGCAGCTGCTTCTTAGTCTCAGGATGATTTCTCCTTATTCACATGAACCAAACAGGCCACCCAAAAAATAGACGTGAGAGCACAGGAGGCGGCAGAGCCTGTGATGGTGACACTTGAGGGTGTTTGCAGCCTTACTGAGTGGTCTTGGAAACCCCAGCTGTTTCTGGAGTTTTCCTTTTTCAAAATAGAGCTAGGAGATTGTTCTTCTAAGCAAGTGTTTACTCCTATTTATAAAGTGTTGTCATTTTTAAGTTAGATTAGTTGTATTTTCCTGTAAAATTTTATGGATGTTAATTTTTACATTTTGGTTTTACCAGATTAGGTAATAACTGTATGATAAGGGAAGTCTTATACAGCCAGCAGCACCAGGTGTGGCGTTCCCACAGTTTACCTTCTGGTGGACTTAGTTCCTATTCATATGTAAGCTGTGGGGTGACACTGGGCACTGAGCATCTCAGGAACTGAAAAGCACTTCTGTTATTGTCACACTCAAGGCCACGGTGTCTCCAGTAAGCAGAGAACTGAGCTCAGTATAGTTGTTAACTGCCATTTATTCTTTTCTGTTATGGCAACTGAGCTATCATCAAGGTAGTGTTAGCATACAAGAGGAATGTGTTTAGCTGTACAAATTTAGTTCACTAGAAATGATCACTACCTTCCAGCAAAAGCGTGTTCTCAAAGGAAATGGACTACAACAGTCTCAAGGCTGAAGGAGGTAAATATTGATAAGAGTTCAGATATATTTTCTGAAAATACCACTGTGGATTCTACAGTCAGTGAAACATATGGTACTTTTTTTTATGCTTAAACCAGTTAGTTCAAGTTAAAATTGCTCTTACTAAACTGCTTTGCATAAATTTTTCTAATGGTTCTGGTTTTGATAATAATCTGCTGATATTAATATGCATGCTGGGATGTCCTTTGGAATGTCAGATCTCTCTCACTTTTAATGTAATGTCAAGATGTATTTCCTTGCCTTTCCTGTTGGTTTGACTCTTGTGTTTGTGCTTTCCACTTTACAGGCATGCAGTATGGTGACTATGGTAATAATCAAGCTAGCTCCACAGCGACTCCCTTGTCATCAGCTTCCGATGATGAGGAGGAGCAGGAGGAGGATGAGGAAGCAGGTCTGCTCTAGCTTCACAGTGTCCGTCTTCGCTTCTTCAAACTGTCTTTATTTTTCAGTCTCAGCCTTTAGAAAATGTCTGAGATTGAGCTCGATGAACAATCAAGTGGGTTAGAGAACTTGGCTCACTTGACTTATTCATGTCTTTGATGATGGTTGAATGTTTTCCTCTTTTAGACATGCCTGTCTTGCCAAGCTGTGTGCAAAGGAGGGAAACCTGACTGAAGCTCCTGGCTGGTTGCCGTAGTACCCCTTAGGAATAATGTTTTCTGCTTTGCATGTTCCTTCAGACTAATCAAAATGAGCTATATGGATTTTTTTTTTTTAATGTGGTAGGAAAGTAAGATTGTTCTACAGGGTCTGGGTCCCCTTGGGTCCTCTCAGCATGTGCGTAGACGCACCACATCAGTATTTGCCTGCTTGTGAAACAGTTTTTATCATTCACTAAAGAAGTACATATGGTTGTGTAGTGACAACCTGCTTAATTATATTTTTGTGCTTTGATAGGTAACTATTAACAATTAAACAGCTCAGGGCTTGAGAGGAGATGAGGGAGTGAGGATGCTCTTTCAAGTGACTTTATATGACCGAGTTCTCTTCCTACTGTATTTATTATTGTTGGAAGGAGTTGCTAATTTGTCCAACCAAAACCTGCTGTTCTGTGTGTATTGTTTAAAATATTCAAATCTTTTTACATGATTTGAGGGGGATAAAAATAAGAGATTCCAGGTAGGAAGAAGTTGTTTTTCAGAAATGTTTTAAATTTTTATTTTAACTTGATTTCAGATTTTTCAAGTTTAAAAGGTATTCCCTTGTATGTTTTGTCCAAATAAACCACCTTCTTTATAATTCTTTATATACTTTTCCCTTCGTTGTCTGAAAGGCAAATCTTAGCCATGAACTTTACTCCCAAATACTGCTTGCCATATGCGTTGAACTTAGTTGGTATGCCTGCAGTAGTTCTATTGATGCAAAACAAACAGAAACAAAGCTGTCAGTTCAAAGGGATTAAGAATTTATTCAAAGCTGAGTGTTAGTGACTGACTTGCAAACACAGGTTTCCCTAAGTCCTATGTTGTAGTGTGGTGATGATTTGGGGAGTTTGATAGCAGCAGAGTAAAGGGAGTCATAATGGAGGCGCTTTTCAAATCTCTTGGTGGAAACATCAGGCCGAGGGGATGCACAGCCCAGTGGAGGTACCTCTGCTGGGGCTCAGATGTGATCTGATTGACAACATTCTTGTTGCATTGGCAGAGGCTGAGTTTCTGTACATTCCAGAAAGATTTACCTGTCTCTCGGATGTTAGGTCACACACAGAGGTGGGAAATAAATGGCTAGTAAGGGAGCTATAGGCAAGATGACTGGATTTCAGCCTGTAGCATTCCAGCTTGGTAAAACCTGTCAAGTATTATAGAATTGTTTAACACGGGTATGGCTTGTTTCTGAGAACTTCATTCACACGGGCCAATTATTTTCTAAAGTGTTTCCTGATAATGAGCATCAGATCATACAGTTTTTCCTTTTTAATTGATGCTCTTGACTTATTGAGACTGAGAGTATCATGTAGCTCATGCTGGTCTTATATTCTCTGTAGAGCCAATGCTATCCTTCTAACTCTTGCCTCCACCCTCCAACTGCTGTAATAACACATGTTCACAGCCACACTTGGGTTAAAGGACACGTCTCTGACAGGATTTTAAAGCTATTTGCAATGCCCTTGGTGATGTATGTTCACATATTGATGACCTTAGCATTCTATGAGGTGGCATCTGCCAGGCTGACACTGGAAACCCATTGCTTTGTCCTGTTGAAGCTAATGAGTACTTTGTAGAAATTGTTTTGAGATGTGCAAATGTACTGGTTTTTGTTTTTTCATTCCTATGTATGTGCACATGTGCAGAGGCATGGGTCTGTGCACAGGCAGAGGTCAGGAGAGTGCTTTGGACTTGTTGGAGCTGGAAGTGCAGGCATGTAAGCAATGGCATTCCACGTGGACTGGAATCTTCCTTTCACTTTCTGTAGGTGCTGAGAGCTTAACTCTGGTCCTCATTGCTCAGCAAGTACTCTAGTGGCTGAGCTAGCGCTCCATTCCCGAATACCATGTTCTTTATTTAACTGTCACCCATTGCTTTAGTATTCATTAATATCTTCAAACTCTCATCTATATTGATGAGTTGGACTTACGAAAACCCATTGATTTGGCTAGTGGCAATGCCTTCAGTTGGGCTCTGATATCTTTCTTCATCCCTTGTAAATATATGTTTGGGCATGGGAGATAGGACAGAAAGGGAAGAACATCCCTTGAGTCTCACGAGTGCAGAGCTCCTGTGTGTCTGCTGCACTGGATGAATCCTGCCAGTCCTGTAGTGGGCGTTACTGTGAAGCCTGCTGCTAGTAATAAAGAACAGCTCAGAGGTGCCAGGTATCCATTTTCTCTCAGCCGATAGGTGGTGGACATGGGATCTGCCTTTCATCTTTCTGCATGTTTTATCTAAGTTATGTAGAAGCAAAACCTCACTTTGCCCAGTTCTTAAAATTGAGCCATACAAGCAAAGATTCTTGGTCTTGCTGACCCCTAGAGAGCACCTTACCTTACACCTTTTCTTCAAGGCTTCTGTGTTTTCATATTTTCTCAGCTTCAGAGTCTGTGCTAGTTTTATTTCTTCTTGAGCGAGGGTTTCCCTGTGTCGTCCAGGTGAATGGTTCATTTAGCTCTTCTTTCCTTTGCTTGAGAAGATTCCAGCTCCTCCTTTTTTCTCCTTTGGTTTCTTTCAAAGCTTCAAAAGCTGGGACCTAGAGCCAGCATAGACTGAGGGGCAGTTCTTCTCAAGACCTCCATTCATACACTTCTCCCACCTGGCCTCGTTGTTCTTAGGGTTGTGACAGGACTGAGGAACGTAGAGCTACCTGATGTCAATAGGGGGATAATCCATCAAAATTGATTGTTTATCTAAAGTTAGCTTTCACACTGAAAAGGGACAGATAGAGTTTCCTTAATCTGGAATGTTAAATACTACAAAAGCCAGATGTTTTCAGAACTGATATGACTCAAGTGGACAGTTCTACTTTTCTCATGATAGGTCATACATAGTTAATCCTAGATGTACTAGAAACGCCTACAATTACTATTGGACCCATGTTTCAGGTACATGTGAAATATATGTTAGTCTATGTTTAGCTTTAGATTCATTTAAAGATACCTCATCTTTTATATATACATATTCCAGAATCTGAAAAATTTAAAAACTGAAAACTTTCTGGCTCCATGTATTTTAGATAAGAATTTTTCAACCTGTATTTTTATTCTAAGGAATAATACAGTGGCTTCCAGCAATACTTAATAGGGAAACAGCATTTATAATTATAACTTGAAAAGACAGTGATTTAGGATTTTAAACAGTGCCTTACCTCGAGAGGAAATGCTTTTCTATTGTCATAAGGGAAGATTTCATAAGTGGAAAGAGGAAATCAGACTGCAGTATACTGGTGAACACACTGGCCCTGGTTAGTAGGTCTACAGTGTAACTGCATTGTAAGGCGAGGGGGTGGTGCAGCAGGGCAAGTCGGCTATAGTCTGAAGGGTTACAGTGTGAAGGTCTGTCCATGTTATTCCTCTAGGATTGTAGTGAGTTCTTGGTTTATGTGTGTCCAGGATGTCAACCTGCTGGTTTCATGTGTGTTTGCATGTATGTGGGTTTAGCACAGTTGTGATTGGTGTCGGCAGTGATACTATGAAAGCACTAGAGCGGATCAAGTTAGCATTAGGTTTTACCAAAGCTCAATTATGCTAACTGGGTCTGACTTAGTGGTCCATTTGTGATTACAAATGTTACTGCTTTGTTCTTGAGACAAGACTTGGACTTCTGAAAGTAAATGAGCAGACTTAATTATCACTAGATAAGCTAGAACAACTGTTTGTAAGAGGCATACTTGAAAGTCTGTGGCTATGGTATTATTAAGATGGGTGTTTTAAAACTTTAATTAAAATGACAATCTTTGTAATCTTAGTCCATCTCTTCCTATAGCTTCCCATTGCAGTCCTACCCAGCTTCAAGTCCCCCTACCCTTGTTCTCTGTCCCTCTCTCTTGTTCTCTCGATCGTTCTCAAAAGAGAAAAACAGCAAAAAATGAAATTCAGTATGGACAAATAAACTAAAAAGAAGGAAAGAAAATCAGTAAGAGAAAAAAACAAAACCCCCACAAACCAAGAAGCGCACAGACAGGGAGCCCACACTGGGTCAGCCACTGTTGTTGGGGATGCTTTCCTGTAGCGTGGTTGACAGGTGAAGTAACAGTCTACCTAAGAAAACCCATTTTTCCCTCCTCCGCAGATACCAGTTGCAAATAGCTTCTTGGTTAGGGATGGGACTTTCAAAAAGTACAGATTTTACTTAAGATGTTAAGATTTTAACATTTAACTTGCCATGAAAGAACCTCAGATTTATGATTAAATAGAAGTATGATCTTTAATAATTTGATATAAATATATTAATCTTTGGCTTTACTTTTTTTAAGAAAAGTGTGTGTTTCTGTGGGGTGAAGGTGTGCCACCGCATATTGTGGAAGTCAGAGGACAACTTGTGGGAGTCAGGAATCTCTTTCTGCCACGTTGGCCTTGGGCAGTCTAACTCAGGGCATTAGGCTTGAGGGAAAGAGCCAGTTCCATGCCGAGGTCAGCAAAGGGTGTTGAGTCCCCTGAAACTAGAAGGTTGGGTGGTGGTGAACTACCAATGGTGCTAAGACTAGAACTTGGTTCCTCTGGACGAGCAGGCAGTGCTCTTAATAGCTGAGCCATCTCTCCAGCCCCAGAGTTATTAAATGTTTGAGTGTTTTGCCCAAATGTATGTGCACTGCGTGTGTGCCTGAGACCCAAGGAGGCCAGAAGAGGGCCCTGGATCCTCTGGTACTGGAGTCATAGACAGTTCTAAGTCACCATGTGAATTCTGGGAACTGTAAGAATAACAAGTGCTCTTAGCAACTGAATCATCTCTCCAGCCTCAGTTATTATGATGATTCCTCCTCCTCCACTTCTTTTTTGAGGGTCTCATTGTGTAGTGTTGCTGGCTTGGAATTAGTTATGTAGACCTACTGGCCTCAACTCACAGATTGTATCTCCTGAGTGCTAGGATTAAATGCCCAGCAAGAATTAGTATTTCTCAGCAGTTACCTTTAAACCTTTTTCTTGGACATAGAGCATACCAGAAATTGGTATTTGTTTTGAGATAGGGTCTCATTATGTAATCTTACCTGGCGTGGAACTCGCTACGTAAGCTAGGCTGGCCTTGAACTCATAGAGGACTGCCTTTTCCCTTACTGTATAGCTGTCTTATTGAGGTTTAACTCACATACCATAACATTAACTTACTTAGATTATTGCTCAGCAAGTTTTACTGTTTTCTTACTTTATTCCCCACCAGTGTTCCAGAACATTCTGCCTTTCTCAGCTACACAGCTCAAGCAACTGCTGATTTATTATGTTGTTGAGTTGTGCTAATTTATTCTCTGACTGGCTTCTTTCTCTGAGCATGTGTGAGGCCCCTCCAAGCTGGCCCCACACCAGTGCTCTATCCCTTTGCCCTGTTGAAGAGCAGGCCCGTGTGTACACGGCTTTAGTTATTTCCCTGTCCCCCAGTTGGTGCACATTGATTGTTTCCGTCTTTTGGCCGTGATAAGTAGTGCTCCCATGAACGTTTGTCAGTAAGTTTTTGTGTGGTTTGTGTTTATTTATCTTATGACATTTCTTGGTCATATAGTAACTGTATTTTTAGAAACTGTCATAATGTTTTATAAAGTGGCTATACTCCTAAAATTTCATGATGTTTTTGGTTTTTCTGCATTCGTAACCACCAAAAAATGCTGTTCCAGATCCTTTTAGGGTTAGCCGCCGCCTTGGTGGGTGTGAGGATGGTGCTGTGCTCCTGGGTTGGCTTCCACCGTCCCAGGAGCCGGTGATGCTGAGAGCATCCTTTGATGCTCACTGCCTTTCATGGACCCCGTATAATGCAGGGTTCTGTGGTCTCCAGTTATGTGGTTTTTAACAAACACTTAGGCCATAGCGGATTTTATATGTGCTCTTCTGGTGCTGGCTAGCTTTGTGGGTGAGCTAAAGTAGGTTGCTAAACATTTTTGTCACATCAGAGGAGAACCCTGCACCCACTGAGCCATGTCTCTTCCTTTTACTCTCCCCTCAGCTCTCAGTGGCCACCAGTGTACCCTCTGACTTTGTAGACTTGCCTTTTCTAGAGACTCTCATTGAAATAGAACCGTACCATATGCAGTATATTATATGTGCTCTTTTTTGGCCTGGCCTTTTTGCTTTAGCATGGTTTCAAGATTTGTTTACCTTATAGCAAATATGAATACTTTATTCCTTTTGATTGAATGGCAATCCATTATTCTAGACATTTTGTGCAGCCATTACCTATTGGTAATTATTTGAGTTTATGTGTGTTTTTTTTTGTTTACTGTTTGTTTTGGGTTGGGGTCTTGTTATATATAGCTTAGACTTGTTTGTATAGTTAGATAAGTGATAATCCTTCTGCCTCAGCTTCCTGGGTGCTAGAATTACAGCATGCACTCTCACACCAGCTTCCGTTTACTATGATATGTTTTGTCACGTTTTGGAGACAGGATCCCACTAGGTAGCCCAAGTTCAGCATTGAGCCTCCTAAGTACCAGTGTTATAGCTGTGCCACTGTGTCCCACACTGAGGGTGTGACCCTGTACACCAGCGTCATGCTCGAGTTTAATATGTGGACAAACAGAAAAACTACTACTTCCCAGTAAACTGTTTATAACCAAAGAGGAGGGCTTAGTAGATACAGTCAGTCCTCCGCTTCATGTGGTCTAGTAGTCCGACCTGATGGCAAGTGGCTTTCCCTCCAGAGCCTCCCATCAGGTTAGCCATGTGTTTCTAGGGGTGGTAACTGGCCCAGAGTTACACAGCAGCTATAACTGTGCCTGTGCTCTTCTGCCTTGAAGTCACATTCTTTGCTGAGAGTGAAGCATCCCTATACAAATAACTGTCAATGGTGCCCTTAATTCATCCACTTAATTCTTAAGGTTATCTGGAAGCTGTTTCGAGGAAGATAACTGTAATGCCCATTCTTTTTACATCACAGCTTTAAAAAAATGAAGTTAAGGTGTCCAACAACATAGGAGTTAGGGTAAATAAAACAAATGATTTTTATGACAATGGATGGGTTTTTCCAGACTTAAAGAGTGGTTAAGTTGTTTGCAGAGAAAATGAATGTACCTGGAGATAATCAGACCACTCAAGTTCAACCAGTCCTAGGAAGACAAATGTGTATGTTTCTTCCCATATATATATATAGTGTTATAAACTCATACACATATAAACAACAAGAAAGTGAAAGTAAAATTCTGTGAACAAAGGGAGCCAGTGGAGGGGGAGAGGCATGGCAGGTCGTGTTCAACATGTGGTCTATACTTGATGAAAAGGCAAAACAAACACTTAAAAAAAAAAGGAAAAACTAAACTCCCGGTTGTTGTCAGTTAAGAGCCAGGGAAAGTGCTCTAGCAGAGAGTTTTGTCACTTTGGTCTCAAGGCATTTTCTACTGTGTTTATCTGTGTAAACGGCAGTGTATTTACCTGAGTTTCTCAATGAAGTACTGCTGAGTGAATGAATGAAGGAACTGTCTCTTATGTTCTATTCTCCCATGTGTCCTAGCACCTCTCCGCTTTTCTTAATCTAACCGGTTTGAATGGTCACAAACCGTAAGTTCTTCTGTCTGATGTTTATGTCTGTGAGCATGGCTTCCAGTCACATGGCAAGTGCTGTTAATCTCTCTTCTGCACATGGATAAATGGAGACACTAAAATACTTTCATGTTATGCTGGAAGAAACCCAAGCCATAAGGTCTTCTTGTTTTCATGTTTCTGCTGTACTTTCACGTGTCTGTTTTCCTTTCATGTGTGTATGTGTACCGCATGTCTGTGTGTGCTCAGAGAGGTCAAAGAGGACATCGGATCCCCTGGATGGAGTTCCAGCTCCTTTGTAGCCATCGTGTGGGTGCTGGGAATCCAACCCAGGTCCTCTCTGAGATCTCTTAACTGTTAGGCCATCTCTGTAGCCCCAGTCTTTTATGTGTGAAACAGCTCCATTTCACGTGCTGTTCCATTAAAAAGAGCTGCTAGCGCTAAATTTTTATTTGCTTATTTTTTATAAATTTGATGTTTATTCTTGAAGTTGATGTGTGACTGAATTTTATTCCACTCATCAGCTGTGTAGTCTCCCCACTGTTTTTGTTATTTGTTATTTTTTTTAATTAAATTTGTGTATTTGTCAGGATGGGCATGTGCCAGTATGTTGAGGCCAGTATAAGTTTCCAGAGTTAGTTTTTTTGTTGTTGCCATCAAATTCAGGTAGTCAAGTGGTCAGTTTATCATGGCGAGTGCTTTTACGTGCTGAGCCATTCATATAGCCTGTGTGAGTGTGTGTTTGTGTGTTTCTCTGTGTCTGTCTATCTTTTAAAACATCAGTCATTGTGTGTGTGAGAGTGCTCTCAAAAACATTAGTCATTTTAATTTGGTAGCAGAGTTGGGAACGTTTTTAGTTGAGCCACACCGACTTGATTCATGATGGCAGCTGTGCTGTGAGGTTCACCATCACTTTGAACTTAGCCCGTGTTTGCTTTCCTTGTAGGTGTTGACAGCTCTTCCACCACCAGCAGTGCTTCGCCCTTGCCCAACAGTTACGATGCCTTGGAAGGAGGCAGCTACCCAGGTAAGCTGTTTCGATCCAGCTTGTGCACTCTTCATTTACGTTCCTGCTGCAGCATGGTAAAGGGGACTGACTGCATATCAAAGCATACTGCCTTTTTAACAAAAAAGTGAGACATTTTCCTGACATTTCTCAGCTGTAATATAGTAATATAACAACCATTCATGTTGTTTCTGGTGACCTGAAGACATTTGTTGTTTGGATTTTTTTCTTTTCTCTTCCTAAAAAAAATGATAGTGAACAAGGTAATTTTTTTTCTCTAATTTTAAAAAACAGCTCCTTAAATTGTGCTATTTCTGTTGATTTGCACGGGTCCTTGAATCCCTTCCAGCTAAGCCTTGGGTGTGTGTTTGATTCCTTACTTCCCTTGTGGCTCCTGCTGCCTCCACTTGGTAAAAAGCCAAGTAGACACAGGGAGTAGATTTTAGAGACATTGCTAGTTTTCTAATATTTTATTTGAAATGTATAAGAAAGTTTAGCCTGCTTATATTTGCACCCTGCATTCCTAGTCAGAATAGAGGGTTGTATTTTATGGAACTGGAAGTGCAGAAGGTTGTGTGCCTCCGGACTTGAGCCCATTTCCTCTAAGAGCCAGTGCTCCAAAGCCATCATTCTTAATTATATCTGGGAAGAACCTCATTACCTGAGGAGAACCGAGTGGTAGTGGATATAAAGTGGAAAATAAGCTGTTGTAAGCAGTAGTCATTTCATTGTAGTAGGAACTTATGCTGCAGTCTTCCGATGCTGCGGTCTCCTGTCACCCACTCAGGGGCACACTCCCTCCTCTCATGACAGCACGACAGCGCACATGACTTTGTCCTCTCATCGCGTTGATAATATTACTTTCACTAGGATGAAATTTAGCCAAAGCTGTACTGTTCTGTACCTAACACACTGTTCACTGTCACAATACCATGAATCCGTAGAAAATGGAATCCTCTGAGTTTAGTGTGCAGCTCCCTCTTAGTCCTCTGTGGTCAAGCATTTTTTGTCCTAGGAATTAATGGGTATGTGTGTGTGTGTGTTTGGGGGGGGGGGGAGGTTTACAGGTGTCTTCTAAATTCAAACACAGTCAATAAAAAGATGGATTCTTCAAGAGAACTTTTAAACGACGATTTTTATTAAGTCATGTACTTTTCAGTCTGTGTCTTTGCAGACTCTTAGCTGGTAAGAAATACCATTTTTAATGCAAAAAAGATCAAGTGATTATAACTTAAAGATAAATTTAAAGTAAGACCAAGTCAACATACCAAAATTTTACACTTATTACACACACATATGCTGCCATTTTTTTTTCATTTTTCCCAGTTTTACTGGAATTTTTGCTTTTAAGTTTAAATAAAAATGAAGGACATCCAGTCACTAAATTGTCTTAGTCACTTATTGATGCTAGCTGTTGTCCTAGAAGTTTAGGACACTATTTTATATTCTACTCACAATTCACCTATGTAGGTAATACATATTTCTAGGGTATTATAGGAATATGCCACTATTTTCATGGACATTTTACATTAAGGGTCAGATAAAGGGCAGTTTAGAAAGAACTAAGTTTTAATCTTAATTCCTTTGTTTTATTTTCTGATTCTTAGCTCCAGTCATCCTGGGAGAATTAAAAAACAAAAATATACACTACTGTATTATCTGTGCCTGGCGTTGTTAGAAGTAACACCTGAAGTATTTGTTACTGAATATTATCCATAGGCAAAGCAATACATAAATTCAGATGGACAGAATATTGGTAGTTACTAAAGTCGGGTGAACTGAACATGGTTGTCGAGATCTTCTCTTTCTAATTGATGTGTTCTGCATTTGTCACAGTAAAACATTCAGAAAAGAACGCCAAAGGTTATTGCTTACCAACCGGATTTGCGGTTGTGAACACCTAATTATTTCTTTGTAGATATGCATTCTTCTTCAGCAAGCAGCCCTGTTCCTGACCATGCCCTGGAACCCAGTCCCACCCTCGCCCAGGCTCTGTCTGCAGCCCCCACTCCCCCTGCAGCTCAGCCAGCCAAGGTGGCAAAGCCTTTTGGCTATGGCTACCCAGCTCTGCAGCCTGCCTATCAGAACGCAGCACCACCACCCATGCCCGCAGCACATCCCAGCGGCCCAGCGTACACTGGATATCCTCAGGTGTGTATCCAGTCGTGTTTGTAAGTCGATAAAGTTTGGATCCATTGGAGCACGTCTCTGATGATCTGGATTTAAAGAGGTAGAGTCTGGATGAAAAGTGAGTAGCTTGGGTTTCTTTAGGGGTTTGCAGGCTTTGTCCAGGTGTTTATAATCAGGAAATTAAATGGTGATTTAAAGCTAACGTTTACACGTGTGTCTGTGTCTGCCATGTATGTGCTGATGACTACAGAGCCCAGAGCTTGCTGAGCTGGAACAGAAGGCAGGCAGTCTCGAGCGTCCCCGTCTGAATCCTGGGGTGGGAACTCGGTCCCCTGAGAGAGCCACTTCTCTAACCCGGAATAGAACTTAGGATGGTTCTAGTGCTGAGCTGACAGTTACCTCAGAAAAATAAGAGAATGTAATTTAGTATTTATCTTAGCCTCTGTTCTTTACTTGGAGTTATGATTCTTTATGTACTAGTTAGAATTAGTGCATTCATATAGTGAACCTTGGACCCTGTACTAAAGAATATGGGAGATAACTATATATATATAGACACACAGCGTATCCTTTATTTATTTATTTTTTTCCCTTTTTCTGTTAAAAAGTTTGTGGTTGGAGTCATGTGTATGTCTAAGTTTATAATATAAATAACAACAAAAGAAATGGGAAACTGACTTAAAATGTTGACTAGAGGTAAAATATGAGGTGAGAGATCCCTGTATGCTTTTGTAACATTTTCATATCAAAATAAAACAATTTTTGGCCCATAGTTGATTGAATCTATCATTTGTAGCTTACAAAATAGAATATAGACTATACTCAGTATACATCTAATATATTTAAATAATTTCAAAATTATATCAACTTTTATTATGAGTGTAAAATTGTTAAATGTAAGATTTGTGTTGTTAGTGCTAGAGAGACAGTTTAGTGGTTATGAGCACTGGCTGTTCTTACAGAGAACCTGGGTTCAATTCCCAGCACTTACACTGTGGGACACAGCTCCAGCCCCAGGGAATCTAATGCCCTCCTCTGGTCTCTGAAGGCACCAAGCACACAAGTGGTATATAGACATACATGCACACAAACTATTTATACATAAGATGAAATCTAAATTTAAAGTTTACAAAAGTAATGAGAAAATACAGAAAAGCCATTTCAGTATGAATCACATATTACATAAAAGATTTGTCTAGTCATAATCTTTGTCCTTAGATATGTATCGCAACTGTCAGTAAAATTAGTTCAAACCTAACTAGAACGTGGTTTGGTTTCTTGAACTGTAAGGATTGCTTTTTTGTATCATCGGGATATTTTTGTTGTTGTGTAAATACAGTAGTTTGTATTTTGAGGGAACATTCATAAAGAAAACTGGTCATGAAAATAGTCTTAAAGGAAGCATAAATATAGGTACTATTTTGGTCAGTTTTGACTTACTTAGCTCAAAGCTTGAGTAGTTTTAAAGTATGACAGTAATTGATTAAATTATTTTGAGTGAATAAAAAGCTGTGACCTCATAGTTATACTACAAGCATAGTACAGGAACAGAAAGCAGCAGAGGAGACCTCTAGACACGGGCGCGTCCTAAGGCAGCGGGTGTTAACCTATGGGTTGCTACCTTTGAGGTTGAACAACCCTTTCTTTCACAGGGCCACTTCAGATGTTTACACATTATGGTCCATAACAGTAGCAAAATTTCAGTTCTGAAGTAGCAACAGAAATAATGTTATGGTTGGGTCACCACAGCATAAGGAGCTGTATTAGAGGGCCACACATTAGAGGTTGAGAACCACTGCTCTAAGGGATCAGCTTACCCTGAAAACTTATGGAACCTGAAATGCTTCAACGTTTCTCAGCCCTATTAAATGTAAGCTCTAGTTTTTTGATGTTGAACAGAATAACATTATGAACAAAATTGTTTTTGCTTTGAAATGTTTATGCTTTAAATTGACTGTTTTGCTAAGTACGACTCCCAGATACAAATTTTCTCAAAATCTTGAATTTTCTTTGCATTAAAATCTGGTATCCAGAAACTTTTTTCATACTTGTAAAAATGTTCCTTTTGCCTTGAATTTCTCTCTCAGCATTACCCAGGTGTGAACCAGCTGTCCTCAGGTCTCGGAGGACTAAGCCTGCAGAGTTCTCCACAGCCAGAAAGCCTAAGACCTGTCAACCTCACCCAGGAGAAAAATATTTTACCTCCAACTCCTATTTGGGCTCCTGTACCTAACCTGAGTGCAGAACTCAGCAAGTTAAACTGTAGTCCAGAGTAGGTACTCTTTACTTTACAGCATCTTGACAGTGAGAGCTCGGATGAAAACAGCCATCAGGCAGTGTGCTTGCTGGTGGTCCCTTGATGGGAAGCTTGGGGCATATGGGCTTTTCTGTTTCGGTTTGTATGAAGTGCATGTAAGCTTTCCTCTGTTTGATTGTGTGTGTATGTGGTGCACTGTATATGTGTTTGGGTTGTGGTGTGTGTATATGTGGCACACTGTGTATGTGTCGGGGTGGTGGTGGTACCACAGACACACATTAGGCACCCTGCTCTGTCACGTTGCTGTAGTCCTTGGAGACAGCCAGGCACTAAACGTAGAGTGAGCTGGCACTCAGCACCTCAGCAGTTCCCCTGCCTCCGCTTCCCACAGCAGGCACACGAGGCCACTCCTGCTCTTTTACATGGCGACTGAGGACTTGAACTCCGCTCCTCATACTTGCATAGCAAGCTGTCTTATTGCTGAGCCATCTCCCCAGAAACCCTGACACTCTTTAAGTAACATAGTCTTTGGAAAATTCTTTCTTTGGCCCTTCTTGAAAGTGACGTAAATTTAACTAATGTTATCCCAAGAATAGGTTTAGATAGTTTTTCTTAGTCCATATGGAAGCCCCAGCTTATTGGAGCATCATGAATTCACACAGGCACTTCCTTCACTGAGCACGTCCTTACCTCCTGGAGAGGTGTAGCTGGTGTCTCCATGCCTGCCTTCTGTGTTGGTCGGTGGGCTCCATCCTTACGGCCCAGGGCCGCCCAGGCTGTTCACTGCTGTTTTACCTGCTCCTCCGGTTTCCTCTCTGCACATCGTAGACCTGAAATGTCAGAGAGCATCATCTTCCTCACACCAGAGTCCGTCCTCCTCAGAGCAAGGCCGTGGCTTTCCGCCATTTTTCTCAGTAGTTGAAGGAGACGGGGAATGTTACATAGAATTAAACAGTGTCCTTCTCTACCACGCTGACCTGTGACTGCTGAATGAGGCTACAGTGATTTCCATAAAAACATAGCACACTGAGAATTGCAGGCTAAAAGCAGCTGCCTGCCCCAGTTCTAGGCTGTTGGGTTGATTATGACCTTGCATTAATGAGTGGCTGCACATTTTCTAGGGAGTGAGTGTAGTGTGTGTGTATGTGTGAGGTCTTGCCAGGCTGCAGTGGGTACTTAGAACGCTGACTCGGGATGATTTCCAGTTAAAGGTCTTCCCGGGCTACTTAGCATCTGAATACATAAATCTTATAAGGAGGGAATGATGTATATATTTTTGTTTATTTACTATTTTTAACAGCAGCTCTCTTTAAAATGAAAACAAGTCATTAGTACTGGGTTTAGGTCAGGGCAGACCCAGATATTCCCCTGTGGCTCTGGGTGCGTGTGACTTATGACACTTCAGGTGTCAGTGGTGCCATCAGGTAAGGGATTCAGGCTGAAGACCCTTTCTCTAAAGCTCGCAGCTTGTGGGTTGTTCTCCTGGGCTGCTTTGGTTGGCATTATCTGGGAAGCCTGAAACACTACATCATCTGAAACCTGAGCATCCTGTATTCGCTCAACACATTTTGGGTGGAGCCTTCTTGGCTTCATATTTTCAGATTATGAGAACACTGGAGCCTGTGGTAATAGCACATCCACACAGGGTCCATCCTTGAGTCAGTAAACAGTTCCTGGATGCCTTGAGTTGTGAGTAAGGCAGCCCACAAAACAGCTCTCCAGAGCTCTGTGGAACCCAAGAACTTCCTGCATGCTGCTAAGGAGGATGGATGGATGTCAGGAGACTGGGGAGAGACCACCCACAGTGCCCCTGGGAAAATGGTCCAAGCTTCTGCCCTGCAGGGCGTAGTGAGGCAGCAAGCAAGCTGTTCAGGGATCAAGCCTGCAGCTGCAGCTCCCTGTCCTTGCTGCTGAGCCCAGTAGGACTGTGCCTCAGAGCCCAGGTAGAGGCCACCGCTCAGATAGTGGGGCTTAGGGCCAGGGCTCCTGAAGAAGTGGCAGCTGGGTGAGAGTCTTGTGGTGAGAGTGAGGTCAGAGGGGAAGATGAGGTAAGCTGGAGACGGCGTGGGGAACAGGGCTCCTTCAGTGGTGTCTCTAGCTCCTGCTTATGCCGTCCAGTGAGCTCACTGTTACATTTAGAGTGTATGTTGCACTTTTCAACAGTGAAATGTGGGGTCCTTGGTCTTTTGATAGCTGTCTTGTACATGCCTGGTTGAGTAATTTCCTTTCTGCGAATAGCTGTGGTAACCTGCCTAAGTAGTTGACACTCAGCTCTTTGAGGGTACGGTTATCATGGCTACTAACATACTGCATGTTTGTGTCTTTTCAGCTCGTTTCGATGTACCTTGACCAGTATCCCCCAGACACAGGCTTTACTGAATAAAGCTAAGCTTCCTTTAGGATTGCTGTTGCATCCCTTCAGAGACCTGACGGTAAAGAACATTTTACGTATTTAGGTTCGGATACATGTGTAAGGTATCCAGATTACTCTGTTTCCTAAGGGTGCTTGTCTTTGATTAGAGTTGCAATAATCATTTCTGGGTTGGTGATTGGTCCCCAGGGCCCACGTGGTGGAAGCAAAGAGCCAACTCCCAGAAGTTGCCCTCTGACCTCCATGTTCAGGCTATGGCTAGCACACCCCCACACATTCCCACATCCCGTGGAACATGCAGAACAGAAATAAATAAATGTAATACCTTTCTTTTAACAGTTACTGTTTCTGTAAGATTTGAGTCAACACTTGTCCGCTGAGTAGCTGCTTTGTGCCGGGTGCCATTGAGCGCTGGCCACAGCCTGGGTCTCCTCCCGAGTGGGACAGATGTGAACTACAGCTGTGTGCTGCCTCACTGACATGGAGCACTAAGCACAGTGTGGGGAGCAGTCCGTGTGAGCCCCTGTGGGTGTAGTTAGTAGAGGCGTCTGTAAGAAAGTCTGGGCCTCACGTTGAACTGAGTTTGCCACTAGGGCCGATGCTCAAACTTCAAGAGTCTTTTGTTAATCTGCTATGTCCAGGTAGAGTGGGAAATTCCCTGATTGAAATTAAATAACCTTGTGACCGAGGGGGAAGTCTACAAATGCCAAGTCTGCTGAATGGCAGCAGTTGCTTACGTCTCCAGTGTGTTTTCAGTTAAGAGCCACTTTGCTAGACTCTAGCACATCTTTTTTGGCATTTCATGTAGATAATGTTAGCAGTAGCTGACAAAATAGCCTGTTTAGCCAAAAAAATTAAAAATAAAAAATTTAAATTTAGAAAAGAATTTAGCGGGAGGCATTTGTACTTAAGCTGCATTTTTCTGTCACATTTTTTTTTTCCGGGTCCACCTGTTAGGCTGGGTGGAAAGTATCAGTGAATAGAAAATAATGATAACACATGGCCAGTTCTGGGAATTTAGTCATTTAACGAATACTATGCAATTTAAACACTATTATAACCTTCATCATTAAACTAAGACAGTTAACTCTTCCATGCATAGCTGAGAGTTTTTCTCCTTTTTGTGTTTTTGTTTTTGTTTTTTGGGGGTGAGGGGGGCAGGGTCTCACTATGTAGCCCAGACTGATTATAAACTCACATAAACCCACCTGATTCTGCCCCGACTGCTGGGGTTATAGGCAGATGTGACTGTGCCTGCTGCTAAGGGTCTTTCTTTAAGTACAGACCCCACATACGACACTTCTAGAATGTGCACCTGAGAGTCAATAGTGACATCTTATGGGGTCTAGAATTATGTGCACTTTAATTTTTTTCATTTTTAGTTAATTTTATTTTCCACTTGTTCCTCACAAGTGACATATGGCTGTTTCTATGATAAGATAATAGTGCAGGACATTAAATACAGAAATTTGGTGTTGATTTTTAAATCCCAAATGAAGCATGTAAAATGGTAACGGATGGGTTAAGGGGCATAGAACAGTATATGGCGTTTTAATGTGTTTTATAGTTTCTAAATTGACCAACTATAAAGTTCTTTTCCAAACTGAGTGTAGGGTGTGTTTTCTGTTCTCGGCTGCTGTGGGATGACAGTCAGCTGGACAGCAGCCTCCTCTGCCTGGTCCCAGGGGCAGACATGCTGCAGAGGGCACAGCTTCCTTTCAACCTGAGTGCCATCCTTTGCTGTTTCTCGAGTCAGGCCGAGAAGTCCTGACGCTGTTTTCTCAGCTCACCAGGCCGTTTGGTCAGCTCCTGACTGTTTATACTATGTGGCTTACCTCTGTGGGGAGTGATAGCTGCTCCTCTTGCTAAGCACCCACGTCACTAGGTTGAATGGCACACCCATTGTCTTGTACGTGCAGTGGGCGTGTTTGTGTCCTGATTGCCCTGGGGTCTTTGTGCTGCAGCAGTGTCTCTACTTTGTCTTGTAGCAATTGCCAGTGATAACCTCAAACACCATCGTGAGGTGCCGGTCCTGTCGGACGTACATCAACCCTTTTGTGTCCTTCATTGATCAGCGAAGATGGAAATGCAACCTGTGTTATAGAGTTAATGATGGTGAGTTTCGGGTTCTAAAATGAAGTCTTTTCTGACATCTCTCTCATTGCCTAAAAGCAGCTTTCATGACATTTAATGGAGACAACACAGGCCAAGAAGCCTTCGGTCTGATCTCTGAAGAGATGCTTGACCACAGAGAGGCTGACAGCAAAGTAAAAGATGGAGTGGAAGGCAAGGCACATGGAGAGGAAGCTGGGCTGGGCTCTCAGGTAGACCGTGCTCCCAGCCGCTCGGCTGAGTGGTGGTTCTGTGAGCTTACATGCAGGCACCTGGGTCTTCCTGTTACAGCTGCTTCCCAGCTCTGCTTCTCTGGGTCCCCCACTCCCATGTCCTGTGAGGTTTATTATTAAGATACAAGTCTAAGAAGAAAGGCAACCTGTGTCCTGCCTGGTTCTCTCAGAAAATACCTTTTATTTTAAGAGTGTTAAGGGTTTTCTTTTTTAGTAATCTTCATAAATATTGGTGATAAAGATGTTCAACTCCCAGTGTGTTGCTAAATATGCCTTGGATTCTTATCTCCTGTAGTTCCAGAAGAGTTTTTGTACAACCCCCTGACTCGGTCTTACGGAGAGCCTCATAAACGGCCAGAAGTCCAGAATTCTACTGTGGAGTTCATCGCATCCTCAGACTACATGGTAACTATTCAGTGTCCCGGTTGGCTGTGGGACACAGTTCAGTGAGTCAGTTCTTTTAAGTAAGTTCTCATCCAAATTTTGAAGTTTGCATTTGTAAGATATTAATATGAGAGTTTGTCTGATTTGGTCTGCTTGCTAAGAAACGTTAGCTATGGCTTATGAACGAAAAGCACCCATAGCCACTTGAGTGTGATGACGTACGGAGCTGGGATATAAATACTTCTATCATGTACAGTTAAGTGACCCAAATAGAAGAAAACTAGTGTATATTTTTGCCCAAAACAATAGTCTTAAAATTATCACCATCTTTAACGACTCCTCCAGTGCAGATAGTGAGATGGATGGCTGACGTGTTCAGTTCTTAACTTCAGTCATAAAGTTCTGTTCTTTTCTACTTAGAAAACTAGGTTTTACAAACTATTTAAAAATAGATTTTAGGTTTACATAATGCTCATCTTTGTTTTCTCATTTTTATTAAAAATAATAGTAACACACACACACACGCACACCATCACTCATTTTTACTCTGGTTGCTGGCCATTTGAAGAGCTGCAAGTGAAGAGAGGTAGCCAGAACAACTAACTGAGGCTTGGTAGATTTTTGGTGCTGCCTCGTTCGTTTTTGTAGAGTTGCTGATTAGCTTAGCCGACTGAACTGTGGCTTTCATGTCAGGTTCTATCTCAACTCCACCAAGTTCTCTCTAGAGCTTGGAACTCGCGTACCCTCGGCTCTGGAGTCCTTAGAATCTTAATCTAGGTGCAGTGCAATCAGCTGTCACCTTTGCTGTATGATTTCATGACCTCTGGGTGACATTTCTAAGGAAGCCTTTATGGACCGAGTCCTGCTCAGTGGTAAAGCTCTTGCCTCACATTTGTGAAGTCCTGGGTATAATTCCCCAGCACAAGGGACCTCACAAAAAAGGGAGAGAAAAGGCTCTTTATGCCCTTGTATTACTTTCTGTGACTCAGTTCAGTAAGCCTTCCTGTACATAATTTGAGCGTATAGATTATTAACAGAAGTAAACATATGTTTAACATCCTGTCCACCCACTCCTCGTCCGCTTGCCCCTTCCTGTGCTAGAATATATTCTAATCTGGAGGATGGAGAGCGAGCTCAGGGTAAGAGTGCTCACTGCGCAAGCGTGAAGACCTGCATTCAGCTCCTGGTACCCACATAAAAGCTGGGCACAACCTACAGGCGGCAGTTCTCGGTAGTGAGGAGGGAGAGCCGGAAATAGGAAAACTACTGGGCTCACTGACCAGCAGCCTCGCTCCAGGCTTAGGGACAGAGAGTGATAGAGCACGACAAATCAGTGACACACACACTCAAACAGTCACACACTTTCACACATACACACTTAGCACTTACTCTCATATACAGTTACACACATACGCACTTTCATATATACACATACATTGACACACATTCATACATATATACATACACACATTTACATATACTACCCCCAGATTTGTTTGTAAACATAAAGTCTTGTAATCTGAGACCCGCATCCTTTTCCTCTTGTATGTGTCACCATGTTTCTCTAATAGATGAGAACTTACTGTGAATGGTTATACTGTTTACCATCATAGGAGCCTTCTTTACATGTAGCCGTAAGCTTTGGGATTCACCATCAGGTTATCTAGTAGCCGATACTGATGGCAGATTGTCAGACTTTAGTGTTGGGGCAGGGGGTGGATGTGCAGTGAGACCAGAAGAGGGTGCTTGGAACCACTGAGCCATCTCTTTTAGGCTCAGCGTTTTATTTTATCTTTTAGTAATAATAATTTGTTTTAAAGAAGTATTTATTTATTTTATATATGTGAGTACACTGTCACTGTCTTCAGATGCACCAGAAGAGGGCATAGGATCCCATTACAGATGGCCATGAGCTACCATGTGGTTGCTGGGACTTGAACTCAGGACCTCCGGAAGAGCAGTCTGTGCTCTTAACCGCTGAGCCATCTCTCCAGCCCACCAATATTTTATTTTTAAATAAAAAAAAGTTAAATTAGGAGCTGGAGATGTAGTTTAGTGATAATAATCTGTCTAGGATGTGCAAAGCCTTAGATTTAATTCCTAACAAAGCAAAAAGTAAAAAGTTAATTTAAAAATTAAAGTTCTAGGGGTTGGAGAAATGGGTCAATGCATTTATTGCTTTTACAGAGGACCAGAGTTTGGTTCCCGGCACCCATATGGCCACTCACAGCTGTCTGTAACTCCAGCTCTCGGAGATCCGATGCCCTCTTCAAGCCTCTGAGGGCACCGCATGAGAGTTGTTTACTTAGAAGTAGGCAAAAACACTCCAGCACACAAAATAAAATCAAATAAATTTAAAAAATGTGAATAACCTTTAAAATTGTATAAATTTTTTAGGAATAAATAAATATTTAAACAGGTTAGCATTATATAACAATAACCCATCATGTTTTTACTTTAGAAGACACGTTAATCAAGATTCCTTAAAAAACAAAACAAAACAAAACAAAACCCCTTAGCATACTTAGCCATTACAACTGCCTTTCGTTCTAATCTCACATAAATGTACAAGAGAAATAACGAAGGCCATGCTGGTCTCATTAGGTTCCATGTAGTTTTGTGCAGTAAGTGACCCAGTGACGATAGTGACCAGGGCCTAAAGGAAGTGCGGCTGCTAACCAACTGTTTTCCTTCCCCACAGCTCCGGCCTCCTCAGCCCGCGGTCTACTTGTTTGTTTTAGATGTGTCTCATAACGCAGTGGAAGCTGGGTATTTGACAGTTTTATGCCAGTCCTTATTAGAAAACTTAGACAAGTAAGAATTTTTTTATTCATATGTGGGCATATAAGCGTGTGCATACATTTGAAGTTGTCTTTTACATTTTTTTTTTTTTTTTTTTGCTAAATTTTGTTAGATTCTGCTGTATTTACCTAACTTTATAAAATAAGAATTCTGTTTCTTGAGTTGTTACGTTTTAATAACTGGCGTGGTATCTGATTCACAAAATAATAAATGCTGTTGAATTTTATCTATCCCTCTGACTGGCTAAGCTGAGCACTGAGCCAGAGAGACTGTGTCAGGAGTTGTGATGAGACTGTCACCAGGATGGTTAAATCTGAGGGATGTTAGGTCGAGTGACATCAGAGCAGGCACTGCCATGTGGTTTCAGTCCCATCTGGGCTGATGGACCTATAGATCTATAGATCACAGCTGATCTGTAAGTGGGGGGCTAGCGGCTGGGCTGCCTGGGCAGTAGGGGGTTGGCATGAAAGGATCAGGCCTTCACAGCTGTTGCTGAGTTGGTGACTGGCTAGGATGTTCCTGAAAATATTGAGTTAAGTATTCTTGCCAGGTGTTGACAGTATCTATTAATTAGCTAGATTTTGTTTATTCCACAGTGTGGGTGCATCTCCAGACATTTAAAATACAAATATCTATAGACTCTAGCTATAGTTTATGGCTGTACAAGGCATTTTTTCACAAGCTAGCTGTATTGTATGGTGAGAGACTGGTTTGAAGAGAGGGAGGTAGGAGCTGAGTTTGTGCTGAAATCGTTCGGAAGCCAGAGAGTGAGCTCTGCATACCCACCCGTGCATGAGCCACACGCTGCTGCCTCGTGGAAATTGGAGCAGAGTATATATAGTGTCTTAACTCTCACCTGCTTGTCTGCCAGCAGATGTGAAGGAGTCTGTGTTCCCCCTGGGCTCAGGGCCCCTGGAGGTACTTGAGTAGTGGAGCAGGTTCCCACTGTGTCTCCTGCTCCAGCAATCCATGTCCTCCATTAGTCTCAGGAAAGTACGAGGAGACGGCCCTGGTTATTCCAGTGAGAAGTGACTATTTATAGATTAGATGGCATAAAATTAAAAGGGCAAAACTGAGAATGGGAAAGAGTTATTTTTGCTTGGTTCCAACAGAAAATAGACCCTGGGAGAGTGAGGGCAGAGCTAGCCTGGAAGCACATCCAGCGCTGTAGTAGCCCATTTCCTGAAGTCCAGCGCTCTGCAGATGCTCCTAAAAGAGAGAACGTGGGGGAGGTCAGGAGTCTGACTCTGGTTGCTGACTAATGCCATCAGACTTCTGAACTTCTCAAAGGAGTGCATATTAATCTCTAGAGACAAGTCTTGAGCAGTATCGGCCCCTGAATACTGTGTTTTTGACTGGCCTTGAGACTATCTGAGCAAACACATCAGTCATCCGTAGCAGGAGGAAGGGTTGTGCTTTGGCACACGTTCTGCTGTTGAAGATTTGCATAGCTCAGTGATGTGTACTGCATGCGTGCCTGGGATGCAGGGAGAGCAGGAGAGGGCATTGGATACCCAGAACTAGAGTTAGGATCTTATCAGCCTCTATCAGTTTAGGGAACCACACTTGGGTTCTCCCCAGGAACAGCAAGTGCTCTTAACCACTGAGCCATCAATAACCCTTGGAATCATTTGTATTAAAAAAAAATATCCTAAGGCATTCTAAATCATACCCTATGTAACCACATGAACACAGCTGGGCGGGCACACTTGGAGATGCACTTCTGTAATGACGGAAACTGAGGGGCGAGTGGCAGGCGGGCTGCATTCTTGGGGCCGTGGGATTGTTTTGAAAACTGAGTTCTTTAACAGACAACTTCCTGGTGATTGATAATAATCATTTTGATGTTCATAACTAATTTTTGTTTAAAATTCGCCCCTTAAAGTCTAACAACGTTGTTAGTGTTTTTACTGAAAAACCTTTTCCTGAAAAGTATTTCCCAGAGAGTGCATTCAGCCCTGGGTTTGCCTGCCCTGGAGACTGTGTCTGAATATGCAGATTAGTCATCCATTTCAGGAGTCAGCACTTGCAATGTGTTATACTACTGTGTGGTACTAAGACAGAAAATAAGAGCACATCTTTATTTAAGAGTAAGGGTAAGATGTGGTGCCTCACTCCTGTAATTTTATAATTCAGCACCTGAGTCAGCAGAGCCACAAGTTCAAGGCCAGCCAGAGTGACGAAAGTCCAGGTCTCAAAACAAAACAACCAGCACTTTAGGCCAGTGGTTCTCTCGCTGTGGGGTACAACCCCTTTGTGGGGTCAAACGGCTCTTTCTCAGGGGTCACATATCAGATGTCCTGCATATCAGATATTTACATTACAATTCATAACAGTGGCAAAATTACAGTTATAAAGCAGCAACAACAATATTTTACGGTGGGGTCACCATAATGTGAGAAACTGTATTAAAGGGTGCAGCCTTAGGGAGGTTGAGAACGCTGCCTTAGGAGAAAGTCGGCATGCAATGTTGAGCTTCTAGAAAGCACTTGAGTTCTGTTTGTTCTTCCCTGAAGGCTAGTTCGCCTTCTGAGCCCAAATTAATGTGAGTGTTCCTGCCTGAAAACAAGACACTGAATCTGTCACTTTCCTGTGTGTGGTTCATATTCCTGTCCCCTGTATGAAGTCATGTGCAGCTACTCTGCGGCCTAATGTGCTGTGTCATTGTTTTGTAAACAATGTGACTGGACACTTTGAATTTCAAGTTGTCATTTTTGTCACAAGGCTTCCTGGAGATTCACGAACAAGAATAGGATTCATGACTTTTGACAGCACCATTCACTTCTACAATCTACAAGAAGGGTTATCCCAGCCGCAGATGTTGATTGTATCTGATATAGACGGTAAGCGGCAGCGGGGGAGTCTCTGTAGCTGTGGACTTTACCGTGGGGTCATGTGCTGTGAGCATGATTTGGTATACCTTGGAAATGCTTGGTTCTAACTTTTTACGTGTGTGTGCGTGCATGCGCACGCATGCATTGCATGTGTATATATGAAGCATATGGAGTATATGTATTTACTAAGGCAGAATTCCAATATGCATGGCAAGTGTCTTTGTAGAACCAACCCTCACTACTTTCTGATGTTCTCCCGACTGTGTGCTGATGGAGTGTTTTTGTCCCTGTAGATGTTTTTCTGCCCACGCCGGATAGTCTGCTTGTGAATCTGTATGAAAGCAAAGAGGTGAGATTAGTTTGTTTTCTCAAAATGTCAAGACACTTACTGCCTCAGCAGTTTCGCAGTAAGCTTGGTTTCCTGGTGCAGTGCGTGAGACACTGGAGGGAGGAATCTAGTGAGCCTCCTTCACAGCCCAGAGACGCAGCTGCCGTGCTTTACCCTGGAGTGTGCTTGAGAAGAAAACTGTCCCGCTGTCTCAGTAATTCACCCTCCACTCTTTCCTCAGCTTATAAAAGACTTACTGAATGCATTACCAAGTATGTTCATCAATACCAGAGAAACACACAGTGCCCTTGGACCTGCACTTCAGGCTGCCTTCAAACTCATGTCTCCCACGGGCGGCCGCGTGTCTGTATTTCAGACACAGTTACCTTCCTTGGGGGCAGGACTTCTGCAGTCCAGAGAAGATCCGAATCAGAGGTCGAGTACCAAGGTATTGTATGTCGAGTGTTTGGATCATAACCACGGGCGTTCTCTTTCCCCACAAAGTCAAGTCATCTGTGTCCTCGTCATTGCTTCATCGGCGGTGATAAATAGCCAGGAAGAATTGAAGCCACATTTCCTTTATTTGGGGGTTAGGTGTATTCTTCTTCTTACTCAGTTAGCAGCCATAAATTTGAGGAGCGCACGTGATGAGCATTGGGTGTGGTGGTACCCTGGTACCCATCTGACCAGCAGACCTGCAGCTCCTCTAGCCTCGTTTGCACTCATACCCACACACTAACAAGATCAATTATTGTTTTAGTGTTTAGAAACCTACCCTAATCCTTTTATTTACAGATGAAAAAAAGTAGTGTCTTGTCAAAGGTTGGATGGCTTTTTAGAGATCAAACTGTGGCTTGATTTTCTGTCCCCAGTGTCATTTATTTTCTTTCTTTTTTTCTTTAATATATTTTTTATTGGATATTTTATTTACATTTCAAATGTTTTCCCATTTCCAGGTCTCCCTTTTAGAAACCCCCTATTGCGTCCCCCCTCTCCCTGCCTCTATGAGGGTGCTCCCCCACCCACCCACCCACTCCTGTCTTCTTGCCCTGGCATTCCCCTACACTGGGCATTGAACACCCTCAGGCCCAAGGGCCTCTCTTCCCACTGATGTCCAACAGGGCCATCCTCTGCCACATATGCAACTGGAGCCAGGGGTCCCTCCATGCGTACTCTTTGGTTGGTGGTCCAGTCCCCAGGAGCTCTGGAGGGATTTGGCCAGTTGACACCCAGTGTCATTTCTGTGATACAAGTGGAAAACTTAATTAAGCTATTATAGCTTAGTGTGCTTGTGAGTAAACTTAGATTGCAGGGGTAACAATTCCTGTGTAAAAGTTAGGTGGAACAGAAAAATGTAAGCAGCACCACATGTGTGTGTTATTGTTTAGTTTACACACGGACAAACGTACTTTGTCTTCACACACACAGACAGTTAACCTGGGCCTTTTGATTGTGATCTCTGTGTAATTTAGTGACGTGAGTTCCTCAGGTAACTGTCAGGGCTGGGAGGGAGGCCTTCAGCCTTCCCCACCAGTCGAGTGACAGGATACGGCAATGGTCACTAGCACTCACTCTCATCAGTCTGATGCTATCAGTCGGCTCAGTGTTCTCATCTGTGGAAGATAAATATTCAAAGTCATATGGATTGTGTGTTATGAGAATTGATCATTCAGTTTATATAAAATAGCTAAGGCAGTGAGCCATGAACATTTGTTTTTTCTTCTAGAGGTGAAGGTGGTGAGAATCCCACTCATTACTTTCTGCCTCAGTTTCCAAAGTGTTGGGTCTGACCCATGTTCCTTGTAATGCCTTTTTAATAAACACTGGGTTTTATTACTCTTAGAAATCTGGGCCCATACGCTATTGGTATATATTGGTATATAATGGAATAAAGTATATATCCTCCTTGTTATCAGAGAGACATATACTGTGTGCATAACCAAAGGCTCTTTATGATCTGCTGGCTTAGGTGGTGCACCATCTTGGCCCTGCAACCGACTTTTATAAGAAGCTCGCTTTAGATTGCTCAGGGCAGCAAACTGCAGTGGATTTGTTCCTTCTAAGTTCACAGTATTCTGACCTTGCTTCTCTGGGTAAGACAATGTTGTTATGTTACCTACGTAAACATTCTTACATGTAATTAAAGCTGGGCTCTTCAGGAAGCATTCTTAGTACTGGGGGAGACAGGCAGATGGATCAGATAGGCAATATTTGTGACGATTACCAGTGAACTCTAAAGCCAGTAAACATGAAGAAAATGCTCTTACTCTGCTTTGTAGCCCTTAGCCATTCAGCAATGAACTTCAGTGTTTGCCATATTTTATGAATGTTTCAGGCTACAGTTTAAACTGCTCCTGTCTGTGTTGGGCTTATTCATAACAGATTTTTTTTCATAATTTGGTATCTGTACTACTGTTAAGCAAGTAAATTATCGTAATTGTCTAGCTAATACTTGATGTATTTCTCTCTAAAGCTTGCATGTCCAAGTACTCTGCAGGGTGCATATTCTACTATCCATCTTTCCACTCTACCCACAATCCTTCGCAAGCAGAAAAGTTACAAAAAGACCTAAAACGGTACCTCACGAGGAAGATTGGATTTGAAGCTGTTATGAGAATAAGATGCACTAAAGGTATGGCTCTGGGAAAAGTGTGTTCCTTACATTCCTGTGTCAGTCAGTACGCATGCTCAGACCCATGGTGACGATGGTTTATCATAGAGGACTTCCTGTTCGATCCAGCAACCCTGTTTGAAATACAGTTAGGAGTAATCTTTGACCACCTCCGTTTAATAACTAGAATAAGGGGATAAAAGCAACATTTTGGTTTATTGAAGAAAAGCAGGAGGAAAGCACGTGACGAATTGTTTGAGAGTGACGTGACAGTGGGGAGAACAGGAAAGGGCTTAGCTGACGTTTAGCTGATAGTGTCCTTGGGGTACCAAGTGTTTGGGGGTAATAATCTCTGGGCTCTAATCTCTCACTTTACACCCAACATAGGGAAGCCTCGGTTTCTTCGTTTTGTGTATTATATTTATGTCTGATCTAGACTTGCATGTAGACTGTGATGGTACGTCTAGGTATAAATATAGGTGGACTACGTAGGCTCCCTTTAGAGAACGGGTGGGTTTGTTTAGTTAGAGCATCGGCCAGCGGCTCGGGCTGCGGGGAGGGTGTTGCTCGTGCTGTCTCAAGCCCATCCCCTTTCCCCTCAGGGCTCTCAATGCACACTTTCCACGGGAACTTCTTTGTCCGCTCCACCGACTTACTGTCTCTTGCCAACATCAATCCTGATGCTGGGTTTGCAGTACAGTTGTCAATCGAAGAGAGCCTGACAGATACTGCCTTAGTGTGCTTTCAGACAGCCCTGCTGTACACATCTAGCAAAGGTAATGTTCTCCAAACTGACATGGCTTGTGGCCATGGGTCCTCTTTCCACTTCCGTTTTAGTAGAGAGAAAAGCATGTTGTGCCGTGAGGGTGATGGCATTTGTTGTAGGTGACTGTATGTTGTTTCTTTCTCTTCATAACTCACATTTGAATCCTTACATAATACACCTTCAAAATAGATTTGTTACTTATGTATGCATGCCCGAGTGAGTTTATGTGTACCACATGCAAACAGAGACTCAAGGGGGGCCCAAAAGAGAGGGTTGCATCTCCTGGTCCTAGAGTTGCCAGTGCTTGTGAGCCAGCGTATGGGTGCTGGGAGTCACCAGGTCCTCTGCAAGAGCTGGAATCACTTTTAACCACCGAGCCACCTCTCCAGCCTTGTTTACAGCGCACTTACACGGATTTTTGTTATGTTTAGTTACTCTGTGTGGTGTACTCAGGAGCAGGAATGCCACAGTGTGCACGTGGAGGTCAGAAGGCAACTTGCAGGCATCAATTCTTCCTTTCACAAGTGACTCTCAGGGCTCAGACACAGGTCCCAGGCTTGACAGCAAGTGTCTTTACCTGCTGAGCTGTTTTACCAGCTGTGAGATTTTCTTAGTTGGTAGAAAATTCAATTTTCATCATCATGTTTCTCGCAAGCACAGAGGCCGCCGTCCTTTGCATTGGGATAATTGCATAATTTAGAACAACATTACAGTGAAACTAGAAACTCTGGAGAGGTGGCTCAGCATTTAAAGCCCTTGCTGCTTCCAGAGGCTGGAGTTCTGTCCCCAACACCCCATAGAGCGGATCACAGCTGTCTGTGGTTCCCAACACCCCATAGAGCGGATCCAACACCCTCTTCTGGCCTCTGTGTGCACATGCACACGTGTATGTGTGTATATATGTGTATGTGTACACACACACACATATATACATATTTATACATATGTGTGTGTATACATACATACATATATATATACATATATATATAGTTATTACAAATAAAATCTTTGTAAAAGATCAAAGCCAACTAGAAACTACCGTGTAAGATATATGTTCATAGTTTACAGGATTGGAGAATCTCTTTTAGATTTATTTTATCCTATATGTGTGAATTTCTTGTCTGTGTGTATATACGAGCACTATATGCTTGCCTGGTGCCTGTGGACGCAAGAAGCGTGCATTAATTTCCTAGGACTGGAGTTACAGACAGTTGTGAGTTGCCATATTGGTGCTGGAAACTCACCCTGGGTCCTTTGCAAGAATAGCAAGTGTTCTTATCGTCTGAGCCATCTTTCCAGTCTCTGGGGAATATTTTATTTGAAGCATGCTAATTAGACTGGGGGTGTTGCTCAGTGCTATAGTGCTTGCCCAGCAGTTCCTAGCACCAAAAACCAATAAAAGAAGGCGCTCAAAGAGTATTGAAGACAGCTCTTTCTATTCTAGCGTGTTGGTGCTGGTGCCAGAACAGCCGTGCGAGTGAGCTGGTGATGCTTGCTCTCTCTTAGCCTCGTGTGCTTGACCGCTGTGCTTCACTTTGTTTAGGCGAGCGGAGAATTCGAGTGCATACACTGTGCTTGCCAGTCGTAAGTTCCCTCGCTGACGTTTATGCAGGAGTGGATGTGCAAGCCGCTGTCTGCCTTCTCGCCAACATGGGTGAGTAGCATATGATAACACGGGAAATGCCTAACCTAACCTAAAACCAAGCTGGGGACTTTCTACTTTTCTTTTTTAAAAAAAAAACTATAGAAATCCCTCAATTAAAAAAAATTTCAATGCATTTTTATCTATTACAGGATGAATTAGACTGTTCTTACATTTAAAAATTAGTTCCTAGATTAAATCTATTGGGGGATTGTGGTTTGTAAAATACAGGATCCCCTTCAGCTAATATGTAAACTGTCCACGTCCACACTGTAGACCACACGTCCACACTGTAGACCACACATCCACACTGTAGAATACAGCTCAGCTGCGAACAGGAAAATGCAAATGTGACTCCAAATGCATGACCTTCAGTAGAAGGAAACTTATGGAGAACAGATTGCCAAGACAGGGACAGAGAACTTTACTGCCTGGTGATTGGGCTGTATTTGGCACGTAGCTGCTGTAGAACTACACTCAGAAAAGTATATTTCACTCTGAAGCTTAAAGAAGCCTTCAGCATTAATATATTGCAGAGGGTTTTGTTCTTAATGTGTTTTCTTTCATGGATAAACATGCAGTGAACCTTGCTATTTCTCTCATACACTAGAAAGCAGCCATTATTACTAACTTGATGCAGAATTATAATAGCATTGCTGACAGACACCTGGTCGTCCCACCTCACTGGGCAGCACTAGGAATTGAATCAAGGACACAAGGGTTATGTCACTGATCCACACTGCACCTCCTCCAGGATTTTAACATGTAGAAGGAACTCTGCACACGTGTGTGTGCACGTACATGAGCACACACAAGAGAGCACTCCCTGGAGCCCAGAGGCTGAGCACACTCTTGCTTTGGTTGCTTTGCAGCTGTGGACCGCTCAGTGTCATCGAGCCTGTCGGATGCCAGGGATGCCCTGGTGAACGCTGTGGTGGATCCCCTGTCTGCCTACAGCTCCGCCGTGGCAAGTGTGCCCCGCTCCACCCTGACAGCACCAAGCTCACTTAAGCTGCTCCCACTCTATGTTTTGGCACTTCTTAAACAGGTAGTTCGTTCGTTCTCTCCCTCTCCCTCTCTCCCCCTTCTTCCCTCCCCTTTCTCTGCTCTCTTAGCTAGAGGATTATGTACTTTGGCGGTTAAAGACTTTTGAAGACTGGGGGAAAATGTGGGATATGGAGGTGCTCAGAGGCAACCCTGACCCCTGTCAGCATATGTCCTTCGTCCTTCATTTGAATGAAAAGTTTGAATTATGACGTGGTCAAAGCCAGCCCTTCTCTGCTAAGGGAAAGGTCTAAGGTTTACTGACTGTGTTTCTGTCCAGTGTTGTATTCTGTTAACGGCATTGTGAGATACAACAACCTGAAGATTGTTCCTGTTTTTCCCGCAAGAACAGGATAGTTGAGAGAAACTAATTTACTTTCTTACCTATTAAATATCAGCTGAGTCTTGAAATCCAGGGTGGACTTGAAGACTAGCTTTCCAGTGACTGTGTGACTCGCTCTTCACTTCGTACGTGTGTGCTTCACTCTGATCACGTGTCTCCTTCCTTGCAGAAAGCATTTAGAACAGGGACAAGCACACGCCTGGATGACCGTGTCTATGCCATGTGCCAGATGAAGTCGCAGCCGCTTGTGCATCTCATGAAAATGATTCATCCCAACTTATACAGGATAGACAGGCTGACAGACGAGGTGTGTACGTGAGCGAGCACAGTTGATGCTTTTGTCTTGGTGTCACTCCTAACTTTGTAGGTTCGTTCTTCCATGCTCTTATCTGTGGAGATAAACATTCAAATAGGGACTTAGAGATCTAGGTACATGAGAGGACCTTCAGATGCCGTCAGCCTGTGGGAGGGAAGGAACTCAGCATGGGCTTACTTTTAATATTTGATTCAAAGCTAAGTTACCGAGTGATCCCCATTCACATTTTGTAGCTATTGGCAGTTTGTGATGTGACCAGATTGCAGTATTAGTTACACAGTAAACCAGGTCTGTTATCTAGTAATTAATTAAATGCACAGCTGTGTAGTATCTTTTCTTCCTCGTCTTCAGGCTGTGTTCTTTGGGCTTAATATTCATTCCATGCATAGTATTATGTTGTAAAAAGTAGCAGTCAGCTGTGGTAGGTTTTAACAGTGACCTCAGAAGGGACTTGAATGAGACAAAGGATCCAGGTGACATTCTTACCTTTCAAATGGGAACCCATTTGAACCTCTTTCTCCTACTGTGGAGCCATGGTTCTCAGTCAATAGGGTTTTCATTCTCTGATACGGAAGCATCGAAGTTTAGTGTTGTTAGTGCAGATCTGCTCTCTGGCTGAGTTCTCCCTTCTCTTTTCAGGGCGCCATCCACGTGAATGACAGGGTAGTACCTCAGCCACCGCTTCAGAAGCTGTCTGCAGAGAAGCTGACCCGAGAAGGCGCTTTCCTCATGGACTGCGGCTCAGTAAGCATCACTCCCAGCCAAGGTTCTGCTCTGCCTGCCAGACAAAGCTCCCAGTCTGGCCCTGTTGTCACCTAGCAGACAGGGGTATAGTCAGCTGTGACACAGGAGTCTGTGTCTGGCACAGGGGCTTAGTTTACTTTAGATCCCATAGTAGGACAGCACATTAGCATAAAGTAGTAAATAATCAGAGTTAGATATAGTCAGAAAAGAAATTCCTACCACCCAGAACCTTACCATCAGAATCATAACATTCAAATGCAGCTCCAGAATTTCTTTTGTAGTTCAACTTATATCCATTGCTAGAAATTCTGCCGGTGGCTAGAGGGTCAGAGAAGTCACCATTGCTCAGGAGTGGAGGCAGGGGTATCCAGTAGTCAAGACAAGTGAACACACCACGGAACTCGGGAGCTGAGGGGGATGGGAAGGAAGGCCAGGGATTAAATCTTGTTAAAGCAGTGCATTCCTTTTGGGAGCTAAACGAAGGCCTGGAGAGACAGCGGCTCACTGAGTCGGGTGCCAGCACCCACGGGGCAGCGCACAGCCGCCTGTAACTCCAGCTGCAGGAGATCTGCCTGGGGACACTGACAGAAGAGATCTGCCTGGGGACACTGACAGAAGAGGCACACAGACATTCATATAGGCAAAATACTCACACATAGAAAGACTATAAATGAAGTATTAAATTTTTCATTTTATGCCCACGAGTATTTTGCCTGCATATCTGTCCATGTACCGTATGGGTGCCTGGCACCTGGAAAGGCCAGAAGAGGGCTTTGGCTCCCTGGGGCTGGAGAGGAATGCTTGTAAACCACCATGTGGATGCTGACACCAGACCTAGGCCCTCTGCAAGGGCTAAGAATCTCTTAACCGCTAAGCAATCTCTCCAGCCCCTAAATAAATAAACCTTAAATGAGGAAGAATGTAAAATATTACAAGAAGCCTTAAAATTTAAGCAAAGACAATGGGAGCTGCTTTTGATTCTTCTCCTTTATGGTCGTTAGATTTTGTGTGAGACAGTGTAATGATGATATGTGTGATAACCCCCCATCAGTTGTGATGAGTTTTCTCTTAGGGAGTTGAATGTCCTGTTCTGCCCCCTCCCTTTTAATGTTTCAGGTTTTCTACATTTGGGTTGGCAAAGGCTGTGACAGTAACTTCATAGAGAACGTGCTTGGATACCCTGACTTTGCATCAATACCACAGAAAATGGTCAGTGCACTTTGTTGTGTTGCGCTACTTTCCTGGGGGAGGTAAGCAGATGTCTGTGGACCTGGGATAGGACACTGAAGACGACAGACAAAGCAAGCGTTTCCTTCAGCCAGCCTCCCGAGCACTGAATTTATTCAGCCTATGTAAGGAACATACATGCGGGGTTACACAAGTGTGGGTGACACAAAAACAGCGGCGTCCCTGAAGGACACTTAACCGTGGAATTCCCTTCAGTGAGCCCGCCTCTTACATTCTTCAGTGCCTACGTACAGGTGGGAGGCAGGCGAGACTGGTGGATGGAACCCGGGTGAGGGAGTGTTAGCAGACTCCTCGTATTCACAGACCTGACCTGCCAGTGTGCTGTTCCACTTGCTCTGTTTGCATCTCTGCACACCAGTGTCCTCTCTCCTCAGTGATGGAGTTGGAATGGTCGATCTGAATGTTAGGCCTGGAGGAAGCAACTCTGTGTCAACAGTTTCCTCACTACGTTTTATCTTATTTACAGATGTGCATGTAGGTTTGTTGTTGTTGTTGATTATAAACATTTTGTAAGGTTACCTGGAATATTTGGTGTGTAGGTATCTGAGGTGATCTTTTTGTTTTGTTGGTTTTTGTTTTGTTTGGGGGGGGGGTTGTCGTTGTTGTTGTTGTTGTTGAGACAGGGTCTCTGCGTGTAGTTCTGCTGTCCTGGAACTCACTGCATACTGCAGCCTGCCCTTGAATCTGCAGCCTCCTGAGCTGAGGATTATGGAGTCAGCCACAGTGCCTAGCCCTGTCTCCTCTGCAGGCTTTGTTGGTTTGTGGTGAGCATCTTGACTCCAGCTACAGAAGCCATGCCCCGGGCTCCAGGGCCCTGTCTTCCCAGGGCTGTCTTTCATCCTGCCTCTCCGGCAGCACTGTCCAATTGTAAACATTTCCATCATACTTAGAAAGAAAACCTTCTGTCCAGTTACCCTCCCCTCCATGGCAATGCTCAGTCTACTGTTTAGTTATGATTTTATCTATTCTCGATAAGCCATATTAATGGAGTTCCACACTACTTGGCCTTTCTGCCATCTCTGAGACAGAATCTAGAAGGCTGCTGATGTGACTGTAAATGTTATTCATTGGGTACATGAACAGAGAAAGGATTCATTAAAATATGCTTCAGAGGCAGCCAGTAGGCAAGTCCCCAGAGGGAGGATGGGATGACCGAGGGGTGGGATTGTGTAGAAATTAAGGGGAAATACTTGGTCTTGTCTCGAGCCATCTTAACAGGGTACAGGGCTGTAGAGTGGGCATCTCACTAGTGTGCCCCACAAGGTTTACAGAGTGGGTTGTTTTCCTTGCGACCAGCCGTGAGTTAAGGCATTGGGGTCGTTAGGAACTAGGCTCACAGCCGGGCGGTGGTGGCGCACGCCTTTAATCCCAGCACTCGGGAGGCAGAGGCAGGCGGATTTCTGAGTTCGAGGCCAGCCTGGTCTACAAAGTGAGCTCCAGGACAGCCAGGGCTATACAGAGAAACCCTGTCTCGAAAAAAACCAAAAAAAAAAAAAAAAAAAAAAAAAAGGAACTAGGCTCACGGGTGCTGATACATGGTGGTGATTCTCTAGGAATGTGGCTCCCAGTACTGAGTGTTGAACATGGAGGTCTCTCTGAGCCAGGCGTGGTAACCTCCATCTATAATCCCAGCATTTGAGAGATCGGTGAAGGAAGATCAGGGGGTTAAGGCCAACCCAACTACATCCTGACTACAAAAACAAAAAACAAAAAACAACCAAATAAGTAAATAAATGTCCGTGGCAATGGTGGAGACCTTTAACCCCAGCCCCTGAGAGGTGGAAACAGGCAGACCTGCAAGCTCAGTGCAAGCCCAGTCGCTATAGTGAGTTTCAGGCCAGCTAGAGCTATACACTAAGACTGTTTCAAAAACAACTACAAAAAAATACTTCTGGAAATCTTATTTTTAAAAAATGTAAGTTATTGACATGAATTAAATGATAATTCAACAGTTCCAAGATGGGGCCTAAAGAGATAGGGTGGCTGAGAACTCGCTGCTCTTCCAGAGGACCCAGGTTGATCTCAGCACCCACACAGCAGCTCACAACCATCTGTAACTCCAGTTCCAAGGGATCCAGCGCCCTCTCCTGGCCTCAGTGTACTGCACGCACATGGTGCACACATGTGCATGCAGGGAAAATGCCCATACACATACGTAAATCCTTTTTTTCCTGCTAGGCACAAGGAGGAAACTTTTCCTTTTTAAATTAATTTATTGATTTTATGTTGTGAGTGTTTTGTCTCTGTGTATGGCTACCTATGGGTAAGTCTGCCTGGTGCCCACAGAGACCAGAACAGGGTGTTGGATCACCTAGGACTTGTGTGCTAGACAATTGTAAACTGCCAAATGGCTGCTGGGAATTGAATCTGGGTCCCCTGGAAGAGCCAGTGCTCTTAACCACTGAGCCATCTCTCCAGCCTCCACCTCACCCCCGCCCCAAATAAGTAAATCTTTTAAAATCAAAGAAAAATGAAATTCTTGGAATGTGACTTTTTCCCTTAAGTTCTGTGTGGTTTTAGGGTGAGGTAGGAGCTTAGTGGCGGCCTTCACTTGAGTATTGCATTAGAAGAAACGGGAAGTTGTCAGAGTCCCCCCAGTCTGTGTAGGCTTTGCTGGGCTGTCTAACACAGTACAGTAGTCATGTAAATAGCCATATACTTACCAGGAAGCACACTTCTCTACAGCTGAAGTTCCCCTCATGCGGTCATGGGCAGAGTGCAGGCTTGTAGTTGGCGGCCCTGAGAGACACAGTTCCATTGCTACCCTGGTATCTATGACATGGGAAAGGTTTCTAAGACTTTTCTTTTTTCTTTTTTCTTTTTCTTTTGGTTTTTCGAGACAGGGTTTCTCTGTGTAGCTCTGGCTGTCCTGGAACTCACTCTGTAGTCCAGGCTGGCCTCGAACTCAGAAATTCGCCTGCCTCTGCCTCCCAAGTGTTCTAAGACTTCTTAAGAGAGCCAGTTGAGAGCCAGGAAGTGGTGGCGCATGCCTTTAATCCCAGCACTCGGGAGGCAGAGGCAGGCGGATTTCTGAGTTTGAGGCCAGCCTGGTCTACAAAGTGAGTTCCAGGACAGCCAGGGCTATACAGAGAAACCCTGTCTCAAAAAACCAAGAGAGAGGGAGAAGGAGAAAGTGAGCCAGTTGAGGATAGCTGTTCTAATTAAATCACACAGTGTATGATGTATGATACAGTAAATTATCTCTCCCAAACGCTGTTCATTGTGAATGTATTCATGGAAATTGTGTATGTACGTGCATGCTTGCAGGATTAAATACTGTTCTGTTCTGTTTTCTAAAAGGAATGTAGCCTGAAGAGGGAAGGGTATGCTTGGGGTTCCCATGTGTTTGTGTTTTCTAATTACGTTTCTTTTACCAGACACATCTTCCAGAGCTAGACACACTTCCATCAGAAAGAACTAGATCCTTTGTGACTTGGCTCAGGGACAGCCGACCGTTAAGCCCTGTCCTTCACTTGGTAAAGTAAGTCTTCCAGAACCTCCAGCCATGCCGCTCTTCTGTGCTTCTCCTCGAAGCACATCTCAGGGTTTTCCTCAAGTCCGTGGAGTAGTGATGTCCGCAATGGGTAGTTTTTCTTTGTAATAATATATATATTAGATACATGGTGTTTTCTGCCTTTCAGAGATGAGAGCCCTGCCAAAACAGACTTTTTCCAGCATTTGCTTGAAGACCGCACGGAAGCCGCACTCTCCTACTATGAGTTTCTGATTCACATCCAACAGCAGGTTTGTAAGTGACATCAGCAGAGCCGGGTCAGCTGAGCAGCTCCGCAGCCATCGGAGAAGCACACAGGGGACTGGACACGAGGTGTTTGCTGCTAGAAGAACGATGCACATCACTCTGAGGCTTGGGCCAGAGATTAAGGGGAAGAGAGAACAAGACACAGCAGAGCCCCTCCAAGGACGCTGAGGCAGCAGACAGAGTCGGTTTTTGCGTCCTCTCAGGAGAGCAGCAGTGCGGTGCCCCTCTGCCAGCCAGCAGACCTGAGGACCACGGAATGACATGTCATGCTCTGGAACTAGATAGAGTCATCGTACAGTTAGCATTCTGGACTTGAACTCTGATGAGAGATGCCGAAGGGCAGCGGCACTGTGGTACTCGCTTGTATGAATTACTTCTTAACAGGAACGACTCATGTTCATGAAATGAATTCAACATTTCCCTGTAAGGACAATAGAGCTTCATTACACGGACTATAGAAAAATATATATACTGTACATAAGTGTTACATTTGTAAAGAAAATGTAAGCTGTAACTAAGAAGATGAATTGCTTCAACTGTGCTGCAATGTTGGCTGACAACTCTGTCACAGTGAGGGAATGAGGTTGACTAATGCATATTATGAATTGAGTCCACAAAAGAAACATGAGACTTTGTAATTCTGTTAAATCTTTTATGTGGATTTATTTATGATCAGCCTACTAATTAAAAATATTTTGCTTGACAGTTGGTTTGGTGGTTTGTTTGTTTGTAGAAGTTTTTTGGTTTTGGTGGTATTGGTGATATTTTTTAAACAGTAGGAATCTTAAATTTGCCGCTTGGAGAAGATGCAATACCAAGTCTCATTCATTAGTGAATGAATACACTGTCATTAGTTTGTGGATACTTCAAGTAATTACTGTTTGTATTCTAAAAACATGATGTTATTTTCAGAATACATTTAATGACTAAGGATAATCTTAAATCTCATTTAAATTAAGGATTTTTTTCCTACCTATTTGTAATGAGAATTTTTTTAAAAACATGTGACTTTCCTTTTTAATTGACTTGATGATTATCATATTGAACTCTGAGAGATTTTTGTTCTGATCAGGAATTCTGTCGTTCCCAGCAGGCTGTTTACTATAAAGATTGGTGATGATCCATTGCATTGTGGAGTGCAATTTTATTTCATGTTCTGTGAGAGTCCCTGTTGGTAGATGGTGGGGACACCAAGGCTCTTGGCACGCGTGGCTTTTGTTGATTTCAGGCTTTGCATCCCTTTTCTCCATTTTTTCCAGAACAAAATTTACTGTGTTGTGGTCCTGGTGTTTGGACACAGAAGGCGCCGCTGACTAAGAAGAGGGGGCTCCTGGAGAGATGAAGGCGCTTCCTTGGCAGCGGCTGTGCTTTGATGAATCAGCTGATGCACACTTGAGTGTAGACATGGGCCTTTCCTCTCTGAGAATAGCCAGAGCCCCCAGAGACAGCACCCTGGAGTTCCCTCTTTTCTTTAGAGAGAGATAAAAGCACTCTCCCCCTTCCCCTGATGGAAGTGAGTTTAAGTGACTCACACTAATTAGTGGCAGAGCTGTAATGAAAACCAAATGTTCTCTCCACCCCCGGCCCCCACTTGACTGTTTCTCTCTGTATCCCCCCCCCCCCCATTGTTACCACCCAGGAGCTCACAGCCATTTAAGGATAACTAAATACTGTCACACCATTATTTTGGGTTCGATATTATTATCATGTGTATATGTGTATGAATGAGAGCAAGTGTGTGGAGGTGCGGACATCTTCTGGAAGTTAGTTCTCTCCATCCACTCCGGCCATCAAGCACTTTTGATTGACTGAGCTCTCACTGGTCTGGTCATTGTGTAATACAAGCATGATGTCCAGGGTGCTTACAGCGTACCGTGAGAAGAGAGGGGAACTGTGTCTTATCCGTCTGTGTGATGGATGCCGGCAAGTAGAGCTGGGTGTGGCAGCTGCCAGCACTGTGTATAAGAGAGGAGCAGAAGGCCCTTTCGTAACAAGGCTCTTCTGAATGGCAAGAGCACTTCGAAGACCTAAAATCCAGTGGGTATCTGGGGGAGAGCTGCCTGAGCAGTGCTGTTAGAGCCAGTGAGTCGGAAAGGTAACTTCGGATTACGCTGGATTCCTCTGGAAGACTCCAGAATATCAGCAGAGAAGTGGGAAAGTGCCCACTGCCTCCCAGAAACCGGGAGACTCAACTCTGTGTTGGTGTGTAGCAGACCTGCCAGACAAGGCACTGTCTGGGTTCCAAAGCTGGGTGTGCAGCTGTAATCCCAGCGCTTGAGACATGAAGGTAAGAAAAGCAAGAGTTCAAGGTTATCCTAGGTGACATGGTAAGCTCTGAACCAGCTTGGGCTACATTAATACCATCTCAAAAAAAAAAAAAAAAATGCCGGGCAGTGGTGGCACACACCTTTAATCCCAGCCCTTGGGAGGCAGAGGCAGGCAGATTTCTGAGTTTGAGGCCAGCCTGGTCTACAGAGTGAGTTCCAGGACAGCCAGGGATACACAGAGAAACCCTGTCGGGGGTGGGGGGTGGGGGGGGAGTTAAAAAGACAGTTCTTAGTATTGATGCTGGGGAAGGAATAGAATTCCAGGGAGAAATTTTAATATATATTCATCTACCATTGCTTCTCCAAGCCAGATGTACACCACCTGGTCAGGGGCCTGACCAGAAACACATACCGTATTTTAGGAGAGGATAGTATACATTAGTATATATGTACGTATGTGTCAAATAGCATTCGGCATTTGTTTTTACGTGGTTTTATTTTCAGATAGGGTCTTTTGTACTTCAAATTGGTCTTCAAGTTACTATGTAGCCCATGGGGTTGTGGCCTTGAATTTCTGATCTCATGTCTTTACTTGAGTACTAGGATTACGAGTGCACCTTGCTGCCTGATAGTATAGGGTGCTGTGGGTGGAACCTAGAGCTTCATGCATAGGTGAATAGTCTACCAAACTGAGTTCTCCCCAGGCAGTGCTTGATAGTTATGGAACATTGTGACTATTTTAGTCATGAGACCAGAAAACGCATAGAAGGGAAATGGGTATGTTAAGGAAGCCATGAGGCCATTCAACATGTATTTATACAAAAATGCTTTTTTTTTGAAAACAGGAAAAGATGAAAATATGTATTTGCACAAAGAGTTTAATGATAAAGATATTTTCCAGATACAAGTAACCAAAAATGGGGGTGGGGGACAAAAGGAGCCAGCGAGATGGCTCAGTGGGTAAAGGTGCTTGCTGCTAATCCTGAGAGCCTGCGTTCAGCCCTTAGACTCAAAGGAGGGAACCAACTCCCACAAGCATGCACACGCAACACAACACAACGCACACAAATGTAAACATTTAGGGAAACTTTCAATCTTGGTTTGGCACATGAGACAAAGACTTAAGATATAAAATTATGGGAAAGTATTTTATAATTCATTCTTCTTTGATTTCCAAATTTAGGGATAATATTGCCCACCAGAAAATTGGACATCACCCTTCCTTCCTGCTCATGATAGCTGTAAGAAGTAGGCAAGCACATGCGTGTGTGTAAGTGGCGTTAGGAGGAGAGGTAGCCGTGGTTGAGGTTACACAGCTGCTTGTGCCCTCTGATGAGACAGTGGAACCCCGCCTACTGGTGAACAAACGCACTCGTTACTTGCTTGACCGTAACCACTTGTACTAGCTAGTTTGTGTCAACTTAAACTAGTCCTACCTGGTAAGGGTAGACCCTTCCCTAAGGAACTGCCTTAGGCGAGGATTGGCTTGTGGGCCTGTGTGTGTCATTTTCTTGGTTAAGGATTGTTGTGTGAGTGCCCACCCATCTGGACTAGGTGTTCTGGCTTGAATAAGCAGCTCATGGGTGCTGTGAGCAAGTCCTGGAGAGCAACCAGGAAGCCGCTTTTCCATTGTGGGCTCTGCTTCAGTGCTGGCCTCCAGGGAACTTAAAAACAAGCCTGATATGTGCTTCCCTCCTCCTAGTCACTCTTGGTCAGTGTCTTATCACAGCAACAGTGAGGCTAACTACAACGCAGCTAAGTGAGTTACCACCGACGACTCTAAACTGTTTTTTTTTAATTATGATTTAATGTTTGTTGATGCAGAGGCACACTTGTGGAGGTCAGAGGTCAGCTTTTGTTAGTTCTCCTGCCATGTGGAGTCTAGATCAAAGTCAGGTAGTCAAGCTTGGTGGCAAGTCCTGTATCCACCGAGCCATTTCACAGCCTCTTCACCCCCACCGCCCCCCACCCCCTCACACACACCCATTTTATTGGGATTTTTATCTAGCCCACAAAATAACAGCATTCACCGTGACATATAATAATATATCTCATTGTCCCTTGCTCATTTTTGCTCCTTCACTTTGCTCCCCACCCTCCCACACACAGATCCTCCCTCCAGAGTCCCACTTCTGCCCCCACTCCTCCCTGCCACACACACACACACACACACACACACACACACACACACACACACAAACACACACACTGAAATCTAGATTTCACTTATGAGAACAAACATACTGGATGCTATAGAGCACACTTTTAATCCCAGCTGGGGAGGCAGAGGCAGAGGCAGGTGGGCCTTTGAGTTCAAGGCCAATATTGAGTTCCAAGAGGTCAGCCAGGGCTACATACCAAGACCCTGTCTGAAATAATAAACATTTTAAAATGAGAGTAGACACATTGTGTTTCTTCTTTGCTGTCGCTCATCTGCCAGCGAATGAATTGTTAGGATCATGTACCAAAGTACATAGGTTTTGCATATGAGAGGAAATATATTTGTTGTTCTGAGTCTGCCGTAAATGAAGATTACTAAGAGAGCTGTGTGCACAAATGGTAGTTGATATTTTATGAGGATTTTACTGAGACGGCTCTTCACAAAATTCTGTATTCTGTAGAAGGTTTGTAATTTTAAAGATTACCCAGAAGCAAGTATGCAGGTCCCATCCCACACATAGGTCACCCAGCAGCAGACGGTCCGTGCTGGATGTCCCCTTAGGAGAGCAGCCCTGCTGGGGGGCCTTGGTTCCGGTCGCAATCTTCGCTTTGTTGCTAATATGATTACCTTCCCCTGAGAACCCATTCGGTTGCTGTAGATTATTTTGATTACTGTGTGGTGGCATTTATGGGCACGATTTATACTTTATTCTTCTGGTTTTCTGTAATAAGGTTTTAAGATAGCTCAGAAATAATCATGACGGGCTGGTGAGATGGCTTAGTGGGTAAGAGCACTGACTGCTCTTCCAAAGGTCCTGAGTTCAAATCCCAGCAACCACATGGCGGCTCACAACCATCCGTAATGAGATCTGACGCCCTCTTCTGGTGTGTCTGAAGACAGCTACAGTGTACTTACATATAATAAATAAATAAATCTTTAAAAAAAAATAATCATGACATTGCTAAAAAAAAAAAATCCAAACCAAAACTTGGAAGTATGTGTAACCTAGCCTTTCCCTTGCTTATGACACTGACTGATGGTAATAGCGGATTAAGAGGCGCAATAGAAACACCGCAGTTTTAGGTTAATAATCTAAAGTTTCATAATTGTGTGCTTAAATTCTTAGAAATAAAGAAGCAATTTCTGTATGTTCCTCTCAGTTCTTTACATATGAACTTGCTTAAGGGGACAGGTTGACTGAATCTTAGGTTCCCTTCCTTCCTTCCTCCTGTCCTTCCTTCCTTCCTTCCTTCCTTCCTTCCTTCTTTCCTTCCTTCCTCATTGCTAGGGATTGAACCCTAGGCCTTCTGCCTGTTCAGCAGGTACTCTACTATTAAGCTACACCGCAGTCCACCTTCTTATCCTACTTCCCATATCCCCAAGTTCCCATCCCAAGGCAGAGAGAGCATATAAAACCATACTAATTTAATTGAATGACTGGAAAAACTTACTGGCCCTTCCTGGAGGGCTCTGTGCTTACGTCATACCACCAACACTTACAATCGGTTCATTTCACATTGACCCTTGGGCAAGTTGTAATATGTACTGTTAAGAGGACTCTCATTCATTTTTTTAAATGAATTTCCCACTTTCTCATTTTTATGGACCCCCTGCAGCCCTGGTATTTAATTTCTTTATAGTCCTGCTCCACTCGGATTTAACTTCCTACTGGGTGATGGACTTGGGATGGGATGGAAGGTACTGTGACCATTTCCAATTCATTATTAAAAAGGGATTTTTGTTATTTCAGAGTCAAGAATAAAGAATAAATGAATGAATTTCACATTTTAACAAGAAATGACTTGAATGACCAGGGCTGAAACGGCATGCCCATAGCAACCATCTGAACCTCTGACACACTCAGTGATTCTGTACTGGGAATCTTGAGACATCTGAGAGAGAGAGAGAGAGAGAGAGAGAGAAAGAAAGAAAGAAAGAAAGAAGGAAGGAAGGAAGGAAGGAAGGAAGGAAAGAAAGAAAGAAAGAAAGAAAGAAAGAAAGAAAGAAAGAAAGAAAGAAGAGAAAGAGAGAGAAAGGAAAGAAAGAGAGAGAAAGGAAATAAAGAAGGAAAGAAAGAAGGAAAGAAAGAGAGAGAAAGAAGAAAGAAGGAAAGAGAAGAAAGAAAAAAGAAAAAGAGAAAGAAAGAAAGAAAGAGAAAGAAAGAAAGAAAGAAAGAAAGAGGAAGAGAGAAAGAAAAAGAAAGAAAGAAAGAAAGAAAGAAAGAAAGAAAGAAAGAGACAGACAAATGGACAGACAGAGAGAGGGAGGGAAAGAGGGAGGGAGGGAGGGAAGGAAGGAAGGAAGGAAGGAAGGAAGGAAGGAAGGAAGGAAGGAAGGAAGGAAGGAAGGAAAAGAAAAAACAGATTGGAGCAAAGTTGGAATGTTTATGGTTTGTATAAGCTTGGCCCAGCGACTGGTACTATTAGAAGGTATAGCCTTGTTGGAGTAAGTGTGGCCTTGTTGGAGTGTGTCACTGTGGGGGTGGGCTTTGAGACTCTCCTCCTAGCTACGTGGGAGCAATTCAGTTCCTGACTTCCTTTGGATAAAGATATAGAACTCTTAGCTCCTCCTGCACCGTGCCTGCCTGGAAGCTGCCCTGTTTCCTGCCTTGATGATTAAGGGACTGAACCTCGTCATCTGTCAGCCAGCCCCTATTAGATGTTGTCCTTATAAGAGTTGCCTTGCTCATGGTGTCTGTTCATAGCAGTAAGACCCTAAGACAGAGTGGAAGATGGTTTAAAAACAGAACACAGCACATGAAAGCAGAACTTAGCACTAAGCTACGAACAGCTAACTGCACAGCGTTGTCAGATCTGCTGTCACTCAAACCCAAGCCTAGTGCAGTGCGCTCCTCCTTTTTTGAATCCCTGTAGACCCCTTCCTGCCTGGATTTGCTCAATGAGCCTCTCAGAACTCAGCCAAAGCAAAACTACCCCCTGCAGTCTCTGCTGACCACTCCCTACCTGGGTTAGATCTTCCTTCTGTGTGCTCTATTGTCTCCAACACAGCCCCAGCAGTGCTGTGAAATAATTACCATTCTCTCTTCAACACAAACATTGACCTTTTTATTATAGTGTTTGCCATACAGAGTGTCTTAGTTAATGTTCTATTGCTGTGAAGAGACGTCGTGACCTCAGCAACTCTTAAAAAAGAAAACATGTAGTTGAGGATGGCTTACCATTTCAGAGGATAGTACATTATTGTAATGGTAGAAAGCAGGAAGACATGGAGAAGGGGCTGAGAGTTCCACACCTGGACCTGCAGGCAGCAGGAAGAGGCAGACACATGATGTGACTTGAGCACTTGTAACCTCAAAGCCTGACCCTAGTGACACACTTCCTCCAACAAGGCCATACCTACTCCAACAGGCCACACCTCTTAATGGTGCCATTCCCTATGGGCCAATGGGGGACATTTTTATTCAAACCACCACACTAGGTATTCAGTAATGCTTGTGGAAACTCCTTGGGACAATTCTAAGTTAGCAAATAAGTTGAAAAAGAAGCCAGATGTAGTGAGTATGCATGTAATTGGGCAACTTGGGAGGGGGAGGCCAGAGGATCAGGGGTTCAAGGTCATTTTTAGCCAAAAATGACCAGGCTTTAATGACCTGGAACTTTAGCAAGTTGCAGGCTAGCCTGTGACACAGTAGACCCTGTCTCTAGAACAGAATGAAGAACTGTGGACATTGTCCTCAAGATGAGGAAAGAAATCTGTGCCTTCAGCACCTCATGGTACCTTTTCCAAAATTGACCATATAATTGGTCACAAAACAGGCCTCAATAGATACAAGAAGATTGAAATAATCCCATGCAGCCTATCAGATCACCACGGTCTAAGGCTGGTCTTAAATACCAACAAAAACAATGGAAAGCCCACGTGCACATGGAAGCTGAGCAATGCTCTACTCAATGATAATTTGGACAAGGAAGAAATAAGAAAGAAATTAAAACACTTTTTAGAATTTAATGAAAATTAAGGCACAACATACTAAAACATATTGGACACAATGAAAGCAGTGGTAAGAGGAAAACTCATAGCTCTAAGTTCCTCCAAAAAGAAACTAGAGAGAGCTTACACTACCAACTTGACAGCTTTCCTGAAAGCTTTAGAACAAAAAGAAGCAAATACACCCAAGAGGAGTAGATTGCAGGAAGCAATCAAACTCAGAAAATAAAAAATATAGATAAACCGTTAGCCACACTAACCAGCGGGTACAGAGACTATATCCAAATTAATAAAATCAGAAATGAAAAGGGAGATATAACAACAGAAACTGAGGAAATTCAAATAATCATCAGGCCCTACTATAACAGACTACACTCAACAACACTGGAAAATCTGGATGAAATGGACAATTTTCTAGACAGATATCAGGTACCAAAGTTAAATCAGGATCAGATAAACCATCTAAACAGTCCCATAACCCCTAAAGAAATAGCAGCAGTCATTAAAAGTCTCCCAACCAAAAAAAAAAAAAAAAAAAAAAAAAAAAAAAAAAAAAAAAGCCCAGGTTAACGTGCAGAGTTCTCTCAGATCTTCAAAGAAGACCTAATAGCAATACTCTCCAAACTATTCTGCAAAATAAAAACAGAAGGCACTCTACCCAATTCATTCTATGAAGCCACAACTACGCTTATACCTAAACCACACAAAGACCCAACAAAGAAAGGGGACTTCAGACAAATTTCCTTTATGAATATCGATGCAAAAATAATCAATAAAATTCTCTCAAACAGAATCCAAGAACACATCAAAACAATCATCCATCATGACCAAGTAGGCTTCATCCCAGGGATGCAGGGATGGTTCAATATACGGAAATCCATCAACGTAATCCAGTATATAAACAAACTCAAAGACAAAAACCACATGATCATCTCGTTAGATGTCGAGAAAGCATTTGACAAAAATTCAACACCGCTTCATGGTAAAAGTCTTGGAAAGATCAGGAATTCAAGGCCCATACTTAAACATAGTAAAAGCAATATACAGCAAACCAGTAGCCAACATCAAACTAAATGGAGAGAAACCTGAAGCAATCCCACTAAAACCAGGGACTAGACAAGGCTGCCCACTCTCTCCCTACCTATTCAATATAGTACTCGAAGTCCTAGCCAGAGCAATTAGACAACAAAAGGAAGTCAAAGGGATACAAATTGGAAAGGAAGAAGTCAAAATATTACTATTTGCAAATGATATGATAGTATACATAAGTGAGCCCCAAAATTCCACCAGAGAACTCCCAAAGCTGATAAACAACTTCAGCAAAGTGGCTGGATATAAAATTAACTCAAACAAATCAGTAGCCTTCCTCTACTCAAAGGATAAACAGGCTGAGAAAAAACTTAGGGAAAAGATACCCTTCACAATAGTCACAAATAATATTCCATACCTTGGTGTGACTCTAACCAAGCAAGTAAAAGAGCTGTATGACAAGAACTTCAAGTCTCTGAAGAAAGAAATCAAAAGCTGGGCATGGTGGCGCATGTTTTAATCCCAGCGCTTGGGAGGCAGAGGCAGGCAGATTTCTGAGTTCGAGGCCAGCCTGGTCTACAAAGTGAGTTCCCGGACAGCCAGGGCTATACAGAGAAACCCTGCCTCAAAAAACCTAAATAAATAAATAAATAAATATAAATAAATAAATAAATAAATAAAAGAAATCAAAGATGGAAAGATCTCCCATGCTCATGGATTGACAGGATTAATATAGTAAAAATGGCTATCTTGCTCAAAGCAATCTACAGATTCAACCAACTCCCCATCAAAATTCCAACTTAATTCTTCATAGAGTTAGAAAGAGCATTTTGCAAATTCATTTGGAACAACAAAAAAACCCAACAGGATATCTAAAACTATTCTCAACAATAAAAGAACTTCTGGGGGAATTACCATCCCTGACCTCAAGCTGTATTACAGAGGAACAGTGATTAAAAAGTGTATGGTATTGGTACAGTGACAGGCAGGTAGATCAATGGAATAGAATTGAAGACCCAGAAATGAACCCACACACCCATGGTCACTTGGTCTTTGACAAAGGAGCTAAAATCATCCAGTGGAAAAAAAGACATTTTCAACAAATGGTGCTGGCTCAACTGGCGGTTAACATGTAGAAGAATGCAAATTGATTCATTCTTATCTCCTTGTACAAAGCTCAAGTGCAAGTAGAACAAGGACCTCCACATAAAACCAGATACACTGAAACTTATAGAGGAGAAAGTGGGGAAGAGTCTCAAACACATGGGCACAGGGGAAAACTTCCTGAACAGAGCACCAATGGCTTTTGCTCTAAGATCAACAATAGACAAATGGGACCTCATAAGATGCAAAGCTTCTGCAAGGCAAAAGACACTGCCAATAGGACAAAACGGCAACCAATAGATTGTGAAAAAAATCTTTACCAACCCTACATCTGATAGAGGGATAATATCCAAGATAGACAAAGAACTCAAGAAGCTAGACTCCAGAGAATCAAATAACCTATTAAAAAGTGAGGTACAGAGCTAAACAAAGAATTCTCAGCTGAGGAATATGGAATGGCTGAGAAGCACCTACAAAAATGTTCAACATCCTTAGTCAAGGAAATGCAAATCAAAACAACCCTGAGATTCTACCTCACACCAGTCAGAATGGCTAAGATCAAAAATTCAGGTGACAGCAGATGCTGGCGAGAATGTGGAGAAAGAGGAACACTCCTCCATTGCTGGTGGGATTGCAAGCTGGTACAACCGCTCTGGAAATCAGTCTGGTGGTTCCTTGGAAAATTGAACATAGTACTACCTGAGGACTGGTAGTTTGGGACTAGAACTTGAGTCCTCTTCAAGGGGGCTCTTAACCACTGTCTCATCTCGGCTGACCTTTGCAGCCAGCATTGCCCGGGCTCTTGTTGCTCTCTCAGATTCCTTTTGCTTTTGCATATCTGTGGCTGTGGCTCTGCTTTGACAGCTTTCCTAACATCCAGCCAGCTCTTCCCTTCTGTCTGCCTGGCTCACCAGTTCCTTCAGGTCCCAGCTCTTTCCCGACTGTCAGTGCAGCCTGCGTTCCCTCTTCCTCTGTGTCTTGGCCTGTCCTGTGCCCTCCGCCACTCTGTGCCCTCTGGTTTGTCAAAGCAGTTGATGACCCCACTGCTTCTGGTGCTCAGCGTGCTGCCTGGACTCGGTGACTGCCATCACTGACTCCCCTGCTTCTTGTCTCTGCTTTTTTCTTTGTATAACCAGCTCGACCTACTCTACACAAGTAGGCAAGAGAAGACCATTTTTGTGCTGGGTAGTTGTACTTGGCACAAGCTAAACTCATCTGAAAAGAGGGAACCTCAACTGAGAATTTGCCTCCATAAGCTCGGACTGTAGGCAGAGCTGTAAGGCTTTTTTTTTTTTTTTTGGTTTTTCGAGACAGGGTCTCTCTGGAACTCACTTTGTAGACCAGGCTGGCCTCAAACTCAGAAATCCACCTGCCTCTGCCTCCCAAGTGCTGGGATTAAAGGAGTGCGCCACCACACCCGGCTTGGCATTTTTTTAATTAATGATTGATGTGGGAGGGCCCAACCCATTGTAAGTAGTGCCATCCCTGGACAGGTAGGCCTGGGTCCTATAAGAAAGCAGGCTGAGCAAGCCATGGAGAGCAAGCCAGCAGGCAGCACCCCTTCATGGTCTCTGCATCAGCTCCTGCCTACAGGTTTACATCTGTCTGAATTTCTGTCCTGACTTCCTACAATAATGGACTACAATTAGGAAGTATAACACCCCCGCGCCCACCCCACCCCCCAAAAAAAAAAAACCCTTTCCTTCTCAACTTGCTTTTGGTCATGTTGTTTTATTGCAACAATAGAAACCCTAACTAAGAAAATTGTGTAGGTGACTTTCTTTTTCTTTTTTTAAATTTTGGGACAGATTCTCACTATGTAGCCTCGACTGGCTTGGAACCTATTATAGAGTCCCGGCTGGCCTTGAACTTACAAACTAAGGTCCTCTTGTTTCTGCCTCCTGATTACTGGAATTAAAGTGCATCATTACCACTGACCTGGAGAAGCCTTCTATTGGATCTAAGGTTGTAACACCAGAGCAGGGAAACGCAATGGTGCCTCCGCAGCTAGCTTACCAACCAGCCAAACACTGGGATTACATGGCTAGAGGGGCGGGCGGGGGTGGGGGTGGGGCGGGGGATAGTGTACCAATCACAGCAAAACTCTCACACAGATGGTTTGTGTTCACACCAAAGACAACAACTGTAACTTTTGAGCTGCCAGGTAAAATGCTTCTCTTCTGGGCTGGTTAGAAATAGTGACAGGGCATGTGATAGCAAAACCGCCCTGTGTAAACTGAAACACTCCAGGCTGGGGCTGTAACCTTGGGAGCTTTGATCACCATCCTGTAGTTTCCTCAAGGCATCTGTGCTGCGCTCAGAATGGCAGAGTGTTTGACTGACAGTCCTTTGGCTCGAGGCAGCCAGGAATCAGGGGAAGCCTAACAGCTGCCAATTAGGAAGCCAAATTGCCTCCCCACCCCCACATGTTTGCCATTTACAGGAAAGCGAGCGTCGAGCATTGAGCATTGAGAGTGCTTACAATGCGAGCCTACAGAACTGATCGTTAACGCTAATAGCGGTTTTAACAGTGATTTCGCAATGCTTAACTCCTGCCCCTCGGGGAGCAGGGTCCTTTCATGTGCCCCCCAAAGAGAAGCAAGCTTTGCTGTGGAAGAAAATTTCCCAGTGTCTGGACTTGGGCCAGCCTGTAATGAACTACAAATCTCTGGAGCATCTAGAGTCCTGGGCTGACTTTGCCAGTGATCTGAGGCCCAGGAGAGGCTCATCCCAAGCCTTGGAGCCCACCTGGAGGTGGAGCTTTGGCAAACTCATTTTTCTTCCTCTTTCCAGCCGGGCAAAGGAGCGCAATTTCCAGGGACCTTTCAGCTCCCAGCTCCCAGTCCTTTCCTCAGAGCCCTGGAGTTTTGGTTCATGTTGTGGCAGGGTTTGGGGTAGCTCAGAGTGTACTCCAACTTTTTAGTGGATGGTGGCCTTGAACTCCCAATCATCGGCCTGCGTTCCCAAATCTGAGGTCCCAAGCAAGCCTCACTACTTCCGGTCCTGGCTTCTGTTGGGTTTTGACATCAACAGCTGCATGGTGTGAGTCCAGCTCCTCTTTCCTTTCTCAAGACGTATGTGAGGGAGCCAGGAAGAAGTTCGCCACTCGTTTGCGCTTTTTTAAAGAGAGAGAAAAAAAAATGTTTCTTTTTTTGTCGGAGGAAAAATACCCAGCCTGGAGCCCGGGTGTGCACCAAGCGAAGTCAAAGCGGGGACACACCCTCCTGTCGCCGCCCCAGTCGGCGGGGCGGGCAGAGCCCACAGCGGGCTGGGCTATAGCAGCCGGATGAGGATGCGTCGTTAATGCCAGGAGCTCTGTCCGGCAGGAGGATGCTCCCGAGCGGGCTATGTCTGGGTCGGTGGCAGCTGCTGCGGACGATCCGAGCCCGCGGCCGCGGGGATCCCAGGGAGCTGCCATCCACACCCCAGGTAAGGCGCGGCGCAGGCTCGGGAGCCTCGGGTGGAAAGTTTGCGTTGGGCAAGTTCGGCAGGAGTGAAAGCAGTTCCCTGCGTGCTGCTCCGCACCCCGACAGGTGGTGGCCGCGGGCGACTTGTCCCGGGGCTGTGGGGGAGACAGGCCAGGAGCGGCCAGCGCGGGGCGCATCTCCCGGGAGCGCAGCCCGCTGACCCCACCGCTGTGTCCTGCGGTCTGTAGTCGCCGGGGTGGAGGGGAGGCCGCGAGAGCTTGGTGGGCTGTGTCATCGGAGGGTGGCTGTCATCGGGGTGGGCTGTAACCTGGGATGCTGTCTTCCAGGGTGGACTGGCCCAGGACCCTGTCTTGCCCCTCCTCCAAACCCGGAGCCCCTCCCTTTCGTTACATGTAAACCCGAGTCAGTGGTGAATCAGAAGTGTGTGCTGTAACAGTTAGGCGGGCACAGTTTGTGTCATGGCCTGTGTGGAACCTCGAGGAGGAGGGAAGAGGTGTGGATGGGCACAGAAAAGGAAGAAGAGCGGGAACGTGCTGAGTTTACTAGCTTCATGATACAAAGGGGGCCAGGGGAAAGGGACCCGAGGCTGCTTGGGGCTGGGACTGGAGCTGAGTCTGCCCACACCTCAATTACTGGGTTAGCTTTCAGACTGCTAAAGGGAGAGCGATATATGAACATATTTACTATCTCTCACTGCAGTGAGAACGGAGCTGTGTCAGCTCCATCGCTTTCAGTTCCTGTATCTTTCCGGCTCGACTGCCCCAGTGCCCCAATCCTTGGATTCTGCCCCCCAAGTATAGTCTTAATGCCCCAGAATTTACACCGATAAAAGAAATATTTCAATGCTTAAAGGAACACTTTTGTTAAATGTTTGAAAGCAAGCAGAAACGTCCATTTTGACACTTCTACCTAAGGCAAACTCCTTAAAACTTATTGTGGGCAAACTCAGTGAAGTGGTTTCAGAAAAGTTCTCTAAAAATAGTACTTTAAGGTTTACCTCTCAGAGACAAAGGCATTCCGAACACTCTTAACTACTCACTCCTTTCTTTGCCTCACACCACAGAAACACAGTGATAATTAAACAGTGCTGACTAGAAAGCTCATTTGACAATTTCGAAGTGTTGAGAATGGAGCCAAACAACGAGGCTCTATTAGGCCACACCCACCTACCACTAGGTCTCTCCCATTTAAATACCTGGAGTAAATACCTGGATGAAATACCGGATCCCAGAATAAAGCCAAGCCTGCGGGGCTGCATCTCTGTGCAGCTTTGGATTCTCTACCCCCTAAGAGTTTCAGCTACAGCTGCTGGACCATTTTCTGTGAATCAGATCTCCCCACTGTAGGGACATTTCCTTCTCTAAGATCTTATTGCTTTCCATATGAGATGCCCTGTGGCTAAAGGCCAACATCCTTGTTATATCTTCCCCACCCCCCAAAAAAATCCCACCATCCAAAGCCTGTGAAAAAGCTAGGGGTAGGGTAGAAAAGAAAGGAAGCAAAGGAAGAAAAAAGTGGTTTTCTCATAAAATCCTAGCTTGCAAGGACTTGTTATAAGACACATATTTAATAAGCAACAATAATTAGTCTTTTCTGAAATTATAGGTCTGCATTTAATAACTTTGAAAACTATATGGTTCTCATCCTTTTTGTGGTAGGTGAGTAATTGGCTGTGTTTCATGTATGGGAAAAAAACCCACAGTTTGTTGACATGATACGTTTAATATAGCAGAATCGTTTATTAAAGAACATCTCTTGTCTGAAGCAAAAAACAAATGGGTATATTGCATTATCTTTGGCCTGGCCTGGAATCCATGATCATCATGTCTGGTGACACGATTATCATTTCTGGAGACTGCACATCTGCCTCCAGCGCTAGGTGGTTGTCAGGGTGATCGGAGGCTCCTGCTGGTGCGTGTGGACACTGCTTTGAGCGATTACAGTGCCTGGTGAGTTATATCCAAACAAAAAGCTCTTGCCTAGTTGTGCCTTTCGTAATTTGGGTTTTCTGCTGCTTAGATCGAAACACTCCCAGATAGGATTTTGTGTTCCCAAAACATTGTTTAAAGCCCCAACACAAGCTGTTTAACAATTTTTTTAAAAGGCAAGCGTATTTTTGCTAAGAAACTCAAGGGTCAAGTTTGCTTTGTTCTTTTAACTTCCAGAAACAAAGCATTTGGGTGTTTCAGATCCTTCATGGTGTTAACTTTGAAGTCTTGGTTTCCTGTATGGGATTTAATGAGCACACTGTTCTTGTTCGCCATGTCTCCTCGCCCTGGGGTTCTGCGCTCTGCAATTCTGCCTTCAGAGCTCTGTCTTGGAGAGCAAGTGGTTGTAGCAGTAGCTGATGCTTTGATCTCAAAGTGGTTCTAGATCAGCTTGTCTGTTAAATACTAAAAGTCACCGTCTCCCTAGTTTGTAGGAATTGGTGCTTTTTAAGAAAAGATGTCACTTATGGCAGGCATGGTGGTGCTCGCCTTTAATCCCAGCACTCGGGAGGCAGAGGCAGGTGGATTTCTGAGTTCAAGGCCAGCCTGGTCTACAAAGTGAGTTCCAGGACAGCCAGGGCTATACAGAGAAAACCTGTCCCGAAAAACCAAAAAAAAAAAAAAAAAAAAAAGATGTCACTTGCTATTTATTGCAACTAAGTGATATTTGTGCAACTAAGTGTAGCAGACTACAGTAGGAAGTCATTCTGTATCCCAGCAGATAAGATCTGTCAACGAGACAGTGAACTGGAAAGCCTGGGGTTAAATACTTGCTGGCTACTCAAAATGTGTGTAGGTCATCCAATCTTGTTGGTTTTTACACTAGGACATCAGGGTGCCAGCAGGCTTAGCCCTACCATTTCTTAGCTCTATACATTTGCTCAGGCCATTCAGTCCGTATAAACCTGTCTTCCACAAGAGGATTTGTCTTCTTGATCTTATACCCCCTTCCCATCTGTAGGCATGCTGTTTTGTTATTTTCTTACCCCAGGGTATGACATACCATTGAATAGAGTACTGTCAACTTCAGAAAACTGTTCAGAAAGCCACATTCTAAGAAGAATTCTGTCTTGGGTAGTGAGGAGTGATGCTCCCTGGTGGGCAACTGTTGTAGCTTTGTTACAGTTTGGAACGTGACTGGTTCTCCAAAACCAGGGAAAGAACCACTAGAGCCCAGTGGGAGGATGTTAGATGCTGGAAGTGCCTGAGACTGGGCGGTCAGGAGACAGGGCAGTGGTCGGGACTCTTGTTCCTCTTCTTGCTGCCACATTGTGAAGTCTTCTCTAGGACATTCTCCAGGTTGTTCTGTGCCAGCAATACAACAGGGCCAACTGGCCACAGATTGAAGTCTCTTATGCCATAAGCCAAAATGAAATTTTCCTCCTTAAGAGTTGGTTGTGTTAGAAAGTGTGTCCTTAACCAGAGAGCTAGCAAACACCCTCCAAGGGAAGTTTTTATTCGCTCAGTTGGGTTTTTATGTCTTAGAATAGAACAGAGTAAGTCCCTCAATATTGCATCCCAGTATCTCCATCTGTGAAATGTTGCCCACTCAAGAGTGTCCAGGATCAGAACTCTAAGATCACTGTAGGTATTTTAGACTAACATACAGGCCATATGCCAATAGGAAATAAACAAAAAGCATATACAAGGAAAATCTAGTTTAAATCCCATTTAACATGGTGTCACTGGTTCTTTTTATAACTACATTTTATTTAATGCACATGGCTGTGTTGCCTGCCAATATGTCTGTATTTCATGTGCATGTCTGGTACCAGCAAAGGCCAGAAAAGGGCATTGGATTCCCTGGAACTGGAATTACAGGCAATTGTGAGCTGCCGTGTGGGTGCTGGGAATCAAAGCCCATGCTTTTAACCCCTGACCCATCTCTCTGAGCACTTTTTTCTTCTTCTTTTTTTCTTTTCTTTTTTTTTTTTTTTTTGACTTACACAATAAAACAAATTGATAAGAGACTGTGAGCCTGGCGACACGTTCTGGCAGGTGCTGTTGGAGAGGATGGGGTGACGTCTTCTGTCCCTTTGATGAGGAAGCAGGTGTTCTGAGGATGGACTGAGCCCCAGCCAGGGGTCTTGAGCCAGTTTCCTCCTGTGGCCCAGAGTTTGGTGTGTAGAGCAGGTGTTGATCAGCTCCTTGCACTTCTGAGATACATCTTGGGTCCCTCATATAGTGCCATAATGGGAGAATTCGTCTCAGTTGGCTATTTTCTCTCTCTCTCTCTCTTTCTTTCTCTCTCTTTCTTTCTTTCCTTCTTTCTTTCATTTATTTATTTACTTTTAATCAGAAGCTTGCTTCTCATGGCATATTCAACTTTCTTTCTTTCAAGATTTATTTATTTATTTTATGTATATGAGTACACTGTAGCTGTACAGATGGTTATGAGCCATCATGTGGTTGCTGGGAATTGAACTCAGGGCCTCCACTTGCTCCAGCCCCACTCGCTCCAGCCCCACTTGCTCCAGCCCAAAGATTTATTTATTATTATATGTAAGTACACTGTAGTTGTCTTCAGACACACCAGAAGAGGGCATTAGATCTCATTACAGATGGTTATGAGCCACCATGTGGTTGCTGGGATTTGAACTCAGGACCTTCGGAAGAGCAGTCGGTGCTCTTAACTGCTGAGCCATCTCTCCAGCCCTTGTCTGCATTTAAAGAGTCATGTGCAGATGGTTTCCTTGGTAGAGAAGCTGGTGACCTGGAGAGAGGTCCCTGAAGGAGGCAAAGGTGTGTCGAACATCAAATACATTCTCTCCTTGCCATCTGAAGTCTAAGGCTGATGGCCTCGCCTGCTTTTATTCCTTGTGTTTGTGAGGTGTCTCTTCTCTCGCCCCCTTCATCAGCTTCTTGGTTTGTAAACAACAGTGCCAGGACTGTGGGTCCTGAGCCAGGTGTTGAAACCTTGAGTCACGGGATTCCATACCCAAATGCTTGCACGGAATTTTCCATGCTCACATACCGTTATATAGACATAGCTCTATAAAATGCTATAACCAACCATGGTGCCCTTATGAGGATTCATGGAAGAAACTGTTGCACAATCTAGGCATTGGAGTGGGTGGGGTTCTCCTGAACAAACGCAGGAGCCGTCATGACGCACAGCAGAGTCAGCGGTGGCATCTCTGTGTGCCAGTTGCCAGAAAGCTGAGGACCAGGTCCTGACTCACTTCTAGCAACAGTGAGGGCTGTGAGCAGCATTTCAGGGTTTGTGGCACTCATAGCTCTAGATCCTCTGCCCCAACTTCTTCCCATCGTGCCATCATCTGTTTTCTCATAATGATTTTCATGGGGAAAGCAACTGTCAAATACAGCTTTGAGAAGTGTGAAGGACAACTCAGCACTTAGGTGTTTGAGCCAAAGTGTTCTCAGTAGTAAACCGTGAAAGTATGGCAGACCATTGGCTTCTTGCGCGCAATGTCTTTTTGGTGTTTTTTCCAGAGAGGGTGTCAAATTAGTGACTTGCTGTGAGTCTCTAACTGTCATGCTCTGTATGTATGAGTGTGTGTGGTGTGTGGTGCATCTGTGTATGGTGTGTGAGTGTGTGTGCTGTATGTGTATGTTGTGTATATATGTGTGTGGTGTGTATATAGTGTATGTATATGATGTGTGTGATGTATGTGTGTGGGTATGTTGGTGAAGGTCAGAGGGCAATTGTGGGTCCCCACTGTCCACCTGGTTTTAAGTGTGGTGTCCTCGCTGATTGCAGCCGCACATGCCAGCCTAACTTACAGATTCCAAGAATTCTCTTGCTCTGCCGCCTATCTCACTACAGGCGCCCTGTGGTTACAGATACATGTGCTTTGCTTGGTTGGGTTCCTGGGGATTTGAACTCAGGTCCTCACATTTGCATGCAAGTGCTTTGACCACTGATGCTTGTTGCTCAGCCCTGGACTCCTCATGTTTTCCCTCTGCCTACCTTCATAAGATCTACAGTCTCTATTTTATTGTTATTTCTATCGTCCACACTTGAGGGGTGGTTGGTTCAGTTACCCAGGCCTGTAAACTTTAGTTTCCATTTTAAAAAGCTCCTCACTGTTTTATTATTATTACTATTATTATTATTATTATTATTATTATTGCTGCTATCATCATCATCAACAACAACAGGGTCTTACTATGCAGCCTTGAATGTTGATATGTAGACCAGGCTGGCCTTGAACTCATAGAGAACCTCCTGCCTCAGTCTCTCAAGTGCTGTGATTGAAGGCATGTTTCCACTACCCCGGCTCTAACTGATATTATTTGAACGAACAAAATTTTTCTCTGAAACTTTTTTCCCCAGAATTTTCTGTCTTAAGATTTGAAAATTGAGATAAGAATTGAGGGCTAAGTGTGCAGATAAGCAAGGCTACTAAAGAGAATTGGTTTGAACAGATTAAAGGGCAGGGACTAAGTAGTAAAGAAGCAAAAGATAGGTTTAAAGTTAACAATTTTTTATAGCCTGTACCAAAAACAAAACAAAAAAACAAAACCAGGAAGTGATGTAAGTCAAGGAAGTGACCTCATCAAGAAGCCTTGTGGTAACCCTCAGGGAGAAGACATCTTGGAGGCTGTCCTGAGTCCACCCTGGGGCTCGGGGGATGCACTTACTGGATTGAGTAGATATCTGAACTTGGCAGGACATTCTCTTTTCTTTCCTTCTCCCCCTCTGCATTGCTACCGACACAGCAATCCCATTATATCCTACTTTCTAAAATGATTGCATTGACAGAAATCCCATCTTGGGCTCTGATAGGTGAGCTTGTGGATCTTGAACCTCTTGGGCATAAACAGTGCATAGCAACTGCACTGACTCTGTGGGGAAGAGTGAGCAGCCCGTGGGGGGCGGGGGATTCTTTTTGTTTCTCTGGCCGTGTTTTCCTGGGGGTGAGGAGGCTGTAAAGTTTGTAAAATGTTAGATGACGCTCCATGATGATGGTGGTGATCTTCTAACCCTCTCAGAGGGAATCTCTGTGTGCTTGCTCTTCTGACTGATCTCCAGCTCCCAAGCTCAAGGGATCCACCCACGTGAAGTTCCTGAATGTTAGGATTCCAGGTGTGCGCCATCAGGCCTGGCTTATACACGAGGTGTCTGAATACTGGGTTTAAAGGCTGTGAATGAATAAGAATGGATAATTGCTTTTTCTAGAGGCTGACAGTAATGTGCCCATAAACCCGGAAAGAAGAATTGGTTTAGAAAACGCTGTAAACACATCAGCACAGTGTTGGCTGCCTAAACCCTTGCTGGAGGATCTCTGTGGCATTTTATAGCCTGCCAGCTCGCCTCTGCAGCTCTGCTTTCTGCTTAGAGAATTAAAAGCGATGTTCATTCATCAAGAGAAAGTTGTTTCCTCGACGCTTGTAAAGGCCTTTCTATGGATTTATTATTATTGATACCAAAATAAGCCAGCTTTCAAATGAAAGCTACAGTTAGTTGTTGATCCAGAGTGTGTCCCAGATTCGGCCTGCAGCCCCACTCCCTGCTCCAAACCCCACATAACCCACCTTCAACGTGGCTGAAATAATTGTGTCTCATGGCTTGTCCCGTGTTTTTCTTCTTTCTGTGGATATCATGGCTTTCCTTGATTGCTGCTTACCCCTCACACTACCCCACTTTTAACAGCCACCCATCTCTACCCCACCTGAGTTTTTTTGAGTGTTGTCCAGTGGCTGAAGGACTCTACCATAGCATCCATGACATTGGACTATGCAATGTATTTAGCTGTGTGCATATGGTTTTCCCAGCTGGGTTCTAATTACCATTGTAGTCCAAATGACTCTCCATCTCCAACCACCTCCACTCTGGCACAGTAGGTACATGAGAGACTCATGTTGAATTGAAGAATGACAGAATGGAAGACAAGGAACAGACAGATGGTTGTGCACAGTTCCTCAATGGCTGTGTGGCACTGGAGACTGTGAGCTGCCTAGCAGGTTTAGATGCCAGGAACTGGACGTGGATCATCAGCAAGAGCAGGATGCACTTGTAAATGTTAAGCCAGCTCTCAAGATGGCGTGGCCCTTTTGGTTCTTACCATCCCAATGTCCTCTTTTCCAGGGGACCGAGGAGAGGCACATTTTGTCAAGTTCACCTGTATATAATTGATACATAAAAATAATCCTTATGGACTTCTCTATTACGTCCAAACAGTAGCCTTCCCTCATATTTAGTTTCATCCAGGATATGAAATTTTGTCAGGACTTTAAAGAGAGTTATTTCATCTTTAATTATGTGTCTGTGTGTGGGTACTACAAGGCCAGAGGTGTTAGATATACCTGGCGCTTGGAGATTGTGAGCTGCCTGGCAGGGGCTGAGAACTGAATGTGGGTCATCTGCAAGAGCAGTGTGTACTTTTAACCAATAAGGCAGATATGTCAGTATTTTTTAAAGATGTTCATTAATATAATTTAATAAACATACACATTCTTCAATGACCGTATACTATATAAGTACTTTCTTGTCTGTTCTTAAAGTATTTATTTATTTACTTACTTATTCAGGCAAGGTATCCTGTGTCCCAGGCTGACCTTGAACTGTGTGGTAAACAATGACCTTGAACTTCAGATCCTCCTGCCTGGACCTTCAGCATGCTAGGATCACAGGCCTGTGGTGATGAACACTGAAGCCCGAGGCATTGTGGGTGCTAGGCAAGCACTCTCTCAGTCGGGTTACAGTCCCAGCCCCACTGACAGTTACTTTAGGGTGATTATTTACGTGCCGGAAAACATCACTCTTCTCCCAGACAAGAGACTCTTCGTAGAAGGGTTCTCTGAAGGCCATGCTGTTATAAACTTATGAAGTACACCTTTGTGACCACCCAAAGTTATTAGTCTTAGAGTCAGGTTGCTTTGCGTTATTTTTGCTGTTATTAGCTGCTGCTGTTTTAAGACCAGGGCTTGCTGTGTAGCCTTTACTGGCCTGGAACTCACTATGTAAAGCAGGCTGACTTCAAGGCCCTCCTGCTCTGCAGCCTGACTTCTAGGTGTGCATCATCATGCTTAGATTGACTGAATTTTTTAAAAATTGCTTTTCTTATTGGGTGTGGAGGTCAGAGATCATCTTTCAGTAGTTGGTTCTTTCCTTCCATCATATGGGCCGGGATTTGAACTCAAATCCCTGGGTTTGGTGCCAGACACCCTTACCTGCTATCTTGCCAGCTCAGGATGAGAAGTTTAATCATTAAAATTTAAGTAATTTAGAAACTACTTTAAATTTTACTTAAAAATATTTTCTCATAATATAAAACTCCTGCACAAAATATAAAATAGAGCAAACCTTAGAAAAGGATTAAGTTTTTTATTGTAAGGTGTGTACAGACCCTTCAGTAACAGTACTTTCATTCCTTGCCAAATATGGGACGTTTCTCCTTTGTCATGAAAAATAAGCCTGAGTACTACTGCCATCCACTGCTCCTCCCAGTGGGAGGAAGCCCTAAGGGTACAACGCTGAGTTCTGAACACTACTGAGTGTTCCCAAACTGAGTACTTAGCCCAGCACTACTGAGTGTTCCCACAATGAGTACTTAGCCTGGCAGAGGTTGCTATTCATCCACAGGTTTATGAAGACTACAATCTGTACATTTTGAGTTTTGAATAGAGACTTATTCACTTATAGAGCTGGAGGGTCCATGCAGGGACTCCAGCCATTGCTCCAGTTTCTCTAGACTTGTGGAGCAGGATGGATAAATGGGTGGCATTTAAATATCAGGTGGGGGTTCTAGCCATTGGCAAAACCTCTGGTATGCCATCATCACGTTGAATAACTCCAAGATCTGACCCCACCTTCACTCCTAAGATGGCCTTAGCTGCAATTAGATGGCCTTTGGTTAGTTATAGGCACCACTCCCCATGGTTCTGACCCTTCATGAGACAATATAAATTATTAGAGACAATAAATTCTAGAAGAACTCAGAGATGGAACATCATTAGAAATTGCAGAGGAGAAACCCAGCATGCAACCACACATCTGCTGCCCTGGTATTCTGGAAGCTGAGGCTGGACATAGTGAGTTCCAATTCAGATTGGGCCACACAGCAAGACCCTGTCTTAAAATCAAACACAGAGAAGTTGCAGAGATGAGGTCATCCAAGCTCTGAGAGTAGGGTAAAGGTTTAGCAGACATATTTTAGCACAACAAAGAGACGGGTAAGAGTGGAGTCTACAAACAGGTGCTCATAGCACTCGAGCTTCCGTGGGAAGCCACATACAGTTCTCTGTGAAGAACAGTCCCTGATTCCATCGCTATTGGACCTTTAGATGGGTTAGCATTTTTTATAAGTCATGGGTTCCTCATGCCTCTGCCTTCTTAGGTATGACTGACAGGTGTGTGGCACCACGTCTGGTCGCTAACCAGAAATCTCTGAATTGTAGAGATTTGAAACACTCTGGTGGATACTGCTGGAGCCTCTCAGAATTACTATACAAGCATTGAGCGTGTTTACCCATGATTAGTAGCTGAATGAGAACAACCAGTAAATGCATGGATATAATGCATTTCATACAGCATAACCAATCTCCGAATGGTCAATATCTGACACATGTTCTCTTTCTAGTTAAGCTCTGATATCTGACCTTTCCTGGTTAGGTGGAAATCATTCTTCTATTTATATTGTTTTTCTTACTCTTTGGATACCCATCTACTGCCTTGCCTTAAGACTTTCTGTATGTCTGGTATTACCAGCTTCCTTCTTCCATGCAAAATATCTTTCTTTGGCCACTGTAACTCTTAAGAAAGCAGGTATCATATCAGCTGTAGATTTGGTCATATCTTTTATTTACTAGCAACAAGTACTTGACGTTGTGATAAATGAATGGCGTTTAAGAAGATAGCTTTCATGGTCTGCATGAGAATTGATGTTGATCTAGACCAAGAATTGGTAGGTAAACTTTCCCTGTGAAAGTCTAGTCAGTCAACAGTTTAAGGCATTGCAGGCAATGTGTACGCAAACAGGCAAAGGTGTGTTCTAATAAACTCTGCTTCCAAAATATGACAGCAGATAAAATTCAACCCCTCGGACACCATTTGCTGATCTTTGGTCTATAGACGCTCCACCAAGATATTCATGGTAACATTAAAGATACTATGCTAGAAGATGAATTAGACCTAGCGACTTGTAGCATGAGGTAAGTGAGAAGACAAAGGAGACATCATGAAGTCATGGTCACTGCCCATGGAACTAGAATAACAGGAACTGTTAATATGGAACAAGGTGACGAATGTGAAGCTGAGTATAAACCTCAACCATTTTCTGTGTTTAGGCTCCAGTGCCCAAAAGGTATGAAATTAAAAAAAAAAGTGAGTTGATTATGATTGACATGTAAGGTAAGCTATTGTTTTGAGTCAAGACAATAAGCTGTCATGTGATAAATTCTAATTCTTTAGGGCAAAGTGAAGTGATTTGATGAACCAAACAGTGTTGTTGAAAGGCAGGGCCTTGGGTCTTCACTCCCATAGATTTCTCATCAGCAAGGTCATTAAACCATGGAAGAGACAGATAAAACAAAACCACTCCCCCTTAGTGTTTTTGGTTAAGAGTGAAGCACTGTTAAAAACAGCTAAAGTGTTGTTAATGATGGGACTTGATTGTAAGGACCACTATGAATGTTGACTGATCCTTAAAGGTGGCCAAGGTCCCAAGAGCCAGGGAGTTTGACTCCTTAGTTGAGAACTGGTAACCCATCCCCAGCACCTGTGCTGCTCTGAATGAAGGACTATCAGCCCAGCAAGGCGGCCTTCACGCCAGCCTAGCTACTCGGAATGCTACAGAGCTGCTTAAGAATGATACACCACTCTGGGCAGTAGTGGTTCACGCCTTTAATCCCAGCACTTGGGAGGCAGAGGCAGGTGGATTTCTGAGTTTGAGGCCACCCTGGTCTACAGAGTGAGTTCCAGGACAGCCAGGGCTACACAGAGAAACCTTGTTGGGGAGAAGGAAAGAGAGAAAGAAAGAGAGAAAGAGAGAAAAAGAGAAAGAGAGTGAGAGAGAAAGAGAGAGAGAGAGAGAGAGAGAGAGAGAGAGAGAGAGAGAGAGAGAGAAAGGAAGCAAGCTACACCCACAGCAGTTGCTGGCTCCAAACCACTCCACTCTAAAAGGTACTTTCCTAACCAGTACTGTTTCAAATAGCTTGCTGTCACAAACCTTGGGGGAACTCTAGGAAAGATTTTAACTCAAGTTAGAGAGAGAAAGAGAGAAGCACTGCGTACTGATGGCCCAGTCCGTGACTTGTGACTGGTACAAGCATACACCTTCGTTTGTGTGAAGGTCACTATGATTGGTGTTAGTGAACTTACCCATATTTTTGCTTTATTTAAGGATGCTGTTTCGCTCAGTCTTTCCAGTTTGGAAACACTCTCTAGTGCTGTTCCTTGGTATTGCAAGATGGGCTTAATGAAAGTTCTTTTCTGTAGTGAAGGAGTGGAGGAGAGAAAGAGGCAGAGACGGGGGGGGGGGGGGGGGGGGGGGAGAGACACGGGACGACAGGGGGCCTGGGGCAGGGGCAGGAGCAGGGGCAGAGGCAGGCAGGGCAGAGACAGACTGGGCCTTGCATGGGCTTTTGAAACCTCAAAGCCCACTCCCAATATACTTTTCCAACAAGGCCACACCTCCTAATCCTTCTAATCCTTCTTAAAGAGTGCCACACCCTAATGACCAAGCATTCAAATATATGTGCCTATGGGGGTCACTCTTATTCACACCACCACACCCTGACTTAAAACAACAGTAACAACAAAAACCAAGCCTCAACTATTTAACAACAACAACAAAATCAATAGTAACAAAACTGTTTGGTGTTACGACATTTGTTTTTATTTCCAGTGTGCTATTGAGCCCAGGGCCTTGAGAAACGTCTGTGTTCTTAACGCCATGGTTTTTCTCTCTTGTGAAATGGTTCTGAGCTTTAAAAATGGATCAAGCAGTAGCTCTGCTCTTCACCTTCAGGAAGGCACTCAGGAGCCCACAGTGATATTTTGCTCTGTTGACCACAGTCATCTTCCAAAGTCAAAAACACCCAGGGCTTTAGTTTTGCAGGGTAATGTGGGCCAGGCCTTGGGGTGTTACATGTCGCTTGAGCTCATATTCCATTGAATATTTCATTGAAGGTGACACGTGGCTGCATTTAGAATAAAGGGCTAAGTGGTGCAGTCCTGACCAGGAGCCACATTCCAGCTAAACCTGACTACCCTGGAAGAAGGAAGAACAGAGTCTAATGGAAATTTAGTGATATTTCCCACGATTCTGTTCGTCGGGAACAAGGTAACTTTGTTTCTTGGGGTGCTGACTGAGTTGCCAAGCACCCCAGGGGTTCCTCTGCAGGAAACAGTAACAGGAAACACGACTTCTTCTTGAACAATTAAAAGTGAATTGTGGGGAGTCAGCACTTTTAATTTGTTTGCAACAGGACCATTTGACACCTTGCTGGGTTCATTATAAGCAGCCCTCCAGGCAGAAACTTAATAGGAAAGGGCGAAGTCTTCCCAGTACACTCTGAGCTAAAGAAGAGAGAGAAGCATTATAATAGTTGGCGTCAGCATTGAGGCCAGAATTCTCATCTCTGAGAGGACACTTGATAAGGAGAAGAAAAGGCAGCCGCGCAAAGATGCCCAGAGTGCAGTTTCACAGAATGATTTCCTTTAGAAGGCATTGTGACTAGCAGCTGTGTGACAGTAGTCAATGCTAGAGCAATGTCACGGATTTCTAGCATACAAGTTTATGATGTTTCATTAGCTTGGCGTGATATGGCTCCCCCTCTCCAGGCTGCGATTCCATTCATCCACTATCATGGCACATTTGTACAATGTTGGAAAACAAACCCATGTCTCTATCCACTGAGTTACATCCCCAACTCAAGATATTTATGTTCAAATATCTGAGAGAATATCCTGTGAAAGAGTATTCCTCTTGAAAACGTTGTGTCTAACCACCGAAACGCCTCTCAAGACTGGGGAGAACGGGTAGGCCGAGTTCAATCCAGTTTAAGAGTCTGTTTATACCTATTTTGGCTCTTTTATGCTACTCATATTACAGGTTCTGTGTCATTAGGGGGACTCAGGCAGAAGCTGTGGATATCACTAGCACGGCAGGAAGAGAAGCCATCAACATTCACACCTGAAGGAAGGGCCTAAGTAAATACCCCAGAACCAGGAAGCAAAACCAATTTGTTTCTCAAGGTTCTCCCCAGTATCCTCTGTTAAAAACAAAACTTAGCTATTCAGTAGAGGAAAAGCAGGTAAAGACTCAGAGATCCATTTAGACAAGCAATCCCACCGGGTAAATTTGGAGCAGACAGGCGGTGTGTCGAGAATCACCATAGGCAGACCAGACTGCCCTTGTGCTCCACTGAAGGTAGCAGCTTCCTTCGAACATGGCTAAGCTGTCTAGGCCAAGGGAATAAGCGAGGTGGGACCATAACGTGGTTAAGGCACTGCTAAAGAGGTATCTGCCTACCAGAGCAGGAAACAAGGAAGAAGCACATGGCTAGCCCATGACCCTGGGATACAGCTCAAAAGTGGCCTGGATGAGACCCAGAGATCCACAACAGCATGTGAGCCTTGTAAGCACGAAGGGGCATCAGAATGAAGACTCAGAGAATGGGGTAAATATTGAAAAGCCAAGAGGTTGGCTTGTGTAGGGGAATCTAGAATAGGATCCTTAATTCTCAAGATTTCCCTTATTTTTCATGTTCCCTGTGGTCCTTAGACCTCTGATGTCCATCAAAAAGTTTGAATTCACTGAAATTTTACTCTCATCTCTCTCTGTCCAGCCCTTACTATCTCTCTTATTGTCCAAGAAAAAGCTTTAGGTTGTTCTTGTGGGTTAAGTATTTTGTGGGGATAGGTTTGTTTGGGACCTTTTTATTTCTATGAAATCATTTATCTCCTCAGAACACCTGGGTTTAGAAGGCTATAAGGTTTTGCCTGGAGGCAACACAACCTTGATGCGTGTAGCTGTTGCTTAAGCTGCTCTGCTATCAGCTTGAAACCTGGCTTGTCTATGAAGACACATTAAATTCGTTTATTCTACTTAGTGACACTGTGCTGCCACTTAATTAGTGGAGCTGGAATGTCTGCCAGTGACTAAGCAATCAACAGCCGTTGCAAAGCCTGCAATTATGAGGAAACATAAAAATCAAATCTCTCTTAGAAATTACATGGCCTGAATGTACCTTTCATACCGAACTAGAGAGAAATATCTTAATATTTATACTAATTTGCTTAAACCCATTAGACAACAATCTTCCACAGGCAAAACATTAAAATTATTAATATTTTCCCATAGTTTATTATTTATTATTAATAGTTTCCCATAGTGAGTTTCTTAGCTGTGAAAATCTTTTTTTTTTTTTTTCAAGACAGGGTTTCTCTGTGTAGCCCTGGTTGTCCTGGAACTCACTCTGTAGACCAAACTGGCCTCGAACTCAGAAATCTGCCTGCCTCTGCCTCCCAAGTGCTGGGATTAAGGGCGTGCGCCACCACCGCCAGCAGCTGTGAAATTCAAGACAACAACTTTGATGTCTGCGCTTGCCATCTTGCTTCTCAGGGACTGTCCATCGTTCTATCTGCATGGTCCAGCATCTTGCCTACATAGCTCAGGGATTGGCCATCTTAGTGGGAAACAAGCTTTACTGCACTTGCCATCTAACTTGGAACTTAGACTTGAGTCTGGGACACCCAGCTCTATCAACTGTACTTGGAGCTGGTGGGTAGTGACTGTTGCCTACTTGAAGCAGTGAAATCAGGTTCTGGTCCTAAGCAAGGTGATGCTTATGTGAAAAATACAGATAAAGAGAATTTTCTACTCTCAGCATCATGCTCCAGTCTCTGATTCATGAGGCTGATTCATAGTCTATTGTATTCGCGATGCTTCATTGAATCATCTGTTTAGTTCCTCTGAGACATTCTTGTGTCCTTAGAACACAATTCTGTTCTTGATTGAGCCAATTCATGGAGATATTTGTTCCTTCGTCTAAGCAGTAAGTATGTAGGAAGTCATTCCAACCTAGAGGAAAACATCAAGATCTTAGGAGAGAAATGGACAGGGGGCATGAGTGATTCTCAAAAAATGAAATACGACTAAATATGGAACAAGTCAGCCTCATTAGTAGCCAAAGAAGTAGATATATGGGACTGAGACAAATATTTTCTTTTTGGAAAAAAAGGAATAAATTGGCCAACACAAAGATAACACTTGTATCTTTTGTTTTGCTGTGATAAATACCATGGGGGAAAAAAAAGCAAGTTGAAAAAAAAGGGGGGGACGGTTTATTTGGCTTATGAAAAGCAAGTTAGAAAAAAAAGGGGTCGATTTGGCTCATGGTTCAAACAGGACAGATTCTGTTATGGTGGAGAAGGCGTAGCAAGAGTCAGGGAAAATATGGCCGAAGGAATAGAATGCAGGTTGATCACATTTGCATCCACACAGGAAGCAGAGAACAGGAACTGAAGCAAAGTCCCCAGCGACATACTTCCTCCAGCAGGGTTCCACCTCCTCAAGGTTTCACAACACCCCAAGCATGGCTGCCAACTGAGGAACAAGTATTTAAATACTATGGGAGCCTGTGAGGGACAATATTCATTCAAACCACCACAACACTCAAAGCCTAAAGCAAAGCATGAGGGTGGAAAGCTACAGTGTAACTCTTGGTCCCTACAGGAAACATATGGCCCATTCAGCTTATCATAAACAGGGGTGGGGGGGTGGGGGGTGTGTTTAAAAAAAGGAAGCATTCTCCTGGTGTGATTGCAGGGAAGTCAGTAGGGATGATGCGGTAACCCTCAATTAGTCCTAGCTGTGAGGGGCAAGGAGGAGTTGTGGACCACAGCTCTGACCTAAGGGCAAGCACTTCCCTTAAAGGTTAACATTCCAAAACCACATTCAAACTGAAATTGCAACATTCTAGAGATTCAATGAAGGAACAAACTTTCCAAGTCAAACTCATATTCATCCTATGAATTTTGAATATCAGCAGTCATTGAATTTAGAACTCTTTGTTTTAATTAATAATAACGCATAATAAGCACAGCCCATCCTCCACACATGCCAACCAGCACTGAAAGCTTTTTCCACTCAGTCCCCCACCACTGTACTAGGAGAGTGCAACTCTTATGCCATCAATAGCATCAATAGCAGCTGAGACATAAGCCCGCCCTTGGCCTCTAAGATGAGCACCCCAACAGCTAGTCTATGTTGCTGTAGAGGGCTGGCTCTTCTTTTTAGACTTTGATTAATCTGAATGACCTGAAAGCTTCAACTACTGCTAAAATGTCATTGTTCCATGGTCTGAAATGGAGGCTTGAATTCTCTAAGAGATATGCAATGTAATGATCTTCACAAGATGGCTCGGTTTGCAACTTTTGCCAATTTGACCCAGGCTAGCATCATCTGAGAAGAGGGACGTTCAGCTGAAACAAATCTTCTATCAGACTGGCCTATAGACAAGTCTATGGGGGGTATTTTCTCTCTCCCTCCCTCCCTCCTTCCCTCCCTCCCTCTTCCTCTCCCCCTCCCTCCCCTCCTTATCTTCCTCCCTCCTTTCCTTCCTTCCTTCCTTCCTTCCTTCCTTCCTTCCTTCCTTCCTTCCTTCCTTCCTTCCTTCCTTCCTTCCTTCCTCCTGGGAACTAAAGTTTAAGATAGTTTCTAGCCATGTTCCACCCTGTGGATGCTTAGAACAGAACTCGGGTCCTCTGCAAAAGTACCAAGTGCTTTTAACCATTGGGCCAACTCCCCAACCTTTGTGGAGCATTTTCTGGTTAATGATTGAGAGAGGAGGATTCAGACCATCATAAGTAGTGCCGGTGGTATTGGAATATATATATGTATATGTATTATATATGATATATCATCCATATTATAATATATAATATAATGTGTACACACAATATATTATATAAAGCAGTTTGAGCAAGCCATGAGGAGCAAGCCAGTAAACACCATTCTCTGTGGTTTCACTTCAGTTCCTGCCTCTAGTTCTCTGCTCTGAGTTTCTGACCTGACTTACCTGAGGGACAGTGATTTGGAAGTGTAAGCCAAATCAACCCTTCCCTTCACAATTACCTTTGGTCATGGTATTTATCACAGCAACAGAAACCTAACCAATCAATGACCTAGCCAAACTCCTTTCATACTTAGGATAGGAAAGTTTGACATTTCCTCAGCTTTTATAGACTTTCACATGAACAATAAAGAAACTGTTGGATAAAACTCCAAACAAACTTTACATTTATCTCCAAGAGAAGCAAGCATTTGCCCTTACAAAGGAAGAAATTACTTAATTTATTGAGATTTAATTTTTCATAAAATCAGTTTTAAGTGGGACTTGTCTAAGAATATTGGGCTAGCTTGGCATAGTGGCACATGCCTGTAATCCTAGGACTCAGGAGATAGAGGCAGGTGGCTCTCTGAGTTTTAAGCCAGCCTGGTCTACACAGCAAGTTCCAGGACAGCCAAGGCTATACCAACCCAGTGTGTTTGGGTCAGTATTGTGTTCATAACAAAACTGCAATTAACCCAGTATACAGTTTTCTTCTCTGTCCCTTAATCCAGTCTCCCTTTGCTCCAAAGAAAACAGTCTAATCTTAAAATTTTAAAACTAATCTATTCTACTCTACTTATTTAAATTATTCATGTGCATCTCTGTACATGAATATACGCGCTCTCAGAGACCAGCATGGGTTCTGGGAAGAAAACTGGGCTTCTCTGGAAAAGCAGCAAGTACTTTTAACTGCTGAGCCGTCTCTCCGGGTGAGAGTTATCCTTAGTGCCTACACAGTGACATATAGTACCACAGTTGAAGGTCAATCACTGGAGGGAAATGCTATAACTTAGGATGGTTTGTTACCACTTTCTGTATACACGAACTCTTCCACCATGTAGAGGCAGGGTAGGTATGTCTTGGTCTAGCTAGCCATTGTACTGCATACTCTGTCGCTAGCTCCAGGTCCCTAGCTGATTCTCTGTCTCTGCCTCCCATCCACAGATGTGTGCCACTGCATCTGGCTTTTACATACCTTTTCTGGGAACTGAATTCGGGTCATCAGGCTTGCATAGCATGCACTTTTACTCAATGAACATTAATCCGGTGATCCTTCACACGGCTCTGACCTCAGAGGAAGCCTTTTGGTTTTCTTTCCCTAACCTAAGTGAACTGAGGAGTTCTTGGTTGCTTCCTGGTGAGTCTTCCTCCAAACATGCTTGTTTGATCTGGGGTCTGCTGTTTCCTACTGTCTTCACAAAGGTGGAGTGGGTTTGAAATGTTTGACCACTTGTGAAGGCCAGTGAGATGCTTATGAACTGTAGAGTGGTGAGCTCTTGGCTCCACTAACTGATGCAGAGATGGTACAAAGAAAGTCCCCAGGATCGTTCCATCCCATCAGTAAGAATGGGAAAATAATATGTTCTATTCATCTAGTATAGAAGAAAGGCAGCCTCCACCCCGTCCTTCCAAAATGAGCAGGAAAATTTTTGCCCTTCAGTGAGATACATACTAACTACATACTAACTAACTAGATTCATACTAACTTTAATTTTTTATTAATTTTAATTATGAGTTTCATACATTCATATGATAAACTTTAGTCATTTCATCCCATCCCCTCCCCTTCTTTGACTCCTCTCTCTCTCCCTCCCTCCCTCTCTCTCTCCCCTCTCTCTCTCCCTCTCTCTCTTTCTCTCTCTCTTTCTCTCTCTCTCTCTCTCTCCCTTCCTCCCTCCCTCCCTCTCTCTCTCCCCTCTCTTTGTCCCCCCCCTCTCTCTCTCACACACACACACACACACACACACACACTTGACTAGACAGAGAAAAAAAAAGAAACTCAGTTGCTTAGATCTCCTACAGGTGAATGCTTCCCACAATGAGAGCCAAGCTTCACTGGAGCCAGGAGTCTAGGCCCTGAGTTTATTTTTCTCTCTGTTAAATGAAGAAGGCTGGTTATTTGATGGCTATTGCTTTTTATTGGTATGGCTCATTGTTGAGAAAGAGCAGCAGATGGCAAACTGGGGCATTTTTCGGTTTCACTGCTAGCTGGAACTATAAGAAGAAAATTAAGCCTGGTGATTGTGTTGTATTGAAGAAGCCATTAAAGTAAAGACTATTCTGAAATACAAGTTCTCCGTCCCCTCCACGGTACACGGGGCAGGAAACATTGAGCAGAGCTCATTTGAAAGGGACTTCTCGCTCATTGTGTTGCTCTTGTGATGTATTTGTAACCAGATACCATGGGTAGGGTGGGCTAGAACCTGGCATTTAGTTCTGATTCCTAGGGGCTGGCACTAGTACCAGGCATGATTGAGGGTACCCTGCTTGGCTTGACAATGACACTTCCCTGTTACAGTTTTTCATTTCCAAAGGGGAAGTTCTGGTGTGTCTATTCATTTAAAGGAACCAGTCCAGTCATGGAGCCCTACCCTATGACCTCATCTAAACCTAATCCCTCTCATAACCATTACTGTGAGTGTGTCATTTCACGGGGAACTAGTGCTTCAACATGCAGTACAGAAGAGAGGATACAACCATTTGGTCTCTAACAGAGGGATGGATGATGACTTCTGATGAAAGATGGCAGGTCCTAGAATGCCCAAAATCAACCTGTAAGCCCCACCTTCCCGAGGACCACGTGACTTCCTGGAATGCTGGGAGTTGTAGTTCTTAAAATATAACAAAGACTCACGAGAAAGCACATGGCTTGTCTTTTTTGTGTGCATATTTTTGTATCTTATTTTTGTATTGCTATGCTATTGAATTCTTTTACTTTAATTCGCATTTGTTTGAACTCATGGATGAAGAACTTGTAGATAAGAAGACCAACTGTATTTATAGTGTACAACATGGTATTTACACACATACACTATGAGACAGTTAAGTCACACTAGTAAGCATATCTATTACTTCATTATCATCGTTATATAAGAACATTTAAGTTAGCCTAACCATCATGCTGTACTATATTCAGTCCTTAATTGGCAGATTTGGTTTTGTTTCTTCATTATTTTTTTCTAATTAGATATTTTCTTTATTTACATTTCAAATGTTATCCTCTTTCCTAGTTTCCCCTCTGAAAACCCCCTATCCCTTCCCTAGGCTGGTCTTCATAAACCCTCTCAACACATGTCTTGAGGCCATTGAGCTGGGAAATTTTACAGAATGATCCTGACCAAAGTCTATCTTTGGTCAGTATTTAATATTTAATAAAGTTTGCTTCAAATTTGGCCCAAAATAGTGGAATTGGTTTTTCTCTGGTGAATCTCAGGATTAATAATCCAACAAATACAGGACCACTTCCTCCCTGCAGTTCTTACACAACAGAAGAAAAGAAGTAAAAAGAGGAAGAGAAACAGTGGGGAAACATTGGAGCTGAGAGATGAACAGCCCACAGGTCCTTGCCGCTTGGGTCTCTCCAGCAAGGCAGCACAGTTCTCCAAACAACCTTCAGGCAGCAAACAGAGGGAGTCTGTCAGCAGACAGCCACTTTCCATTTGTTGGAAGGAAGTCAGAGGAACCCACCCACACCAACCGGAACAGAGAGCACACGAGCGAGTGGGCACAGCGGTGTAATGGGCCTGGCAGAAATGAGAATCTTCTGCAGAGACACTTCTGTCTCTCTGTCAGATTGCTGAAACAATGAGCTCCACAGAAATGGAGATCTTCGTAGGAATCTCATTCTGGGAGAAGGAAAAGGTGCCAGCCACAGGGACAATCTTTTATCTCCTGGAAAGAGATAGACACAGATCTAACAACTTGTCAGACCCCCTTGTGGGCTGACATTGAAGCCAGGTAATGATGGCCAGTGGTGGGTAGGACCGCACTGCCACCAAGACTGCTTAGATCTGTCTATCCTTGGCCATCATTGAAACTTTGGTCTCACATCAGGATAGACTGGAGGGGGTGGAGGGAAGCATCTCATGGCTATCCTTGCTCATCTTCCCTCTGTGGCCACATTGAATAACTTTCCCATTTTCTGCTTTCTGCTTTAAATCTGTCTCTTTTAATCTGCTCCTTGGCGATGGGTGGCTTGAGATGACTTGAGGCAGAGGTTGTAGCCCCGAGTCTGACGCCATCAGGAGCCAGGTCACTGGGAGCTAAGTGTTTCCTTTCAGTCAGCATATTGATTGAAACTATTATAGATTCACAGACTGGTTGTAAGAGATTATATAGAGAGGCCAGGTGTACATGTTGCTCATTTCCTTCCAAAGTGACATTTTGCAAGACTGTAGAAATGATGTCACCACAGGGGTTGACACGGATAGATGTCACCAATGTTAGTGATGTTTCCCAACTTGTTTTTGTGAGCTTATTCCTATACTCCATGACATGTTCCTACAGCAAGGACAGTCTCAAGATGTTCCTGCATCAAAGATACTTCATGCTACAGGATTGTATTTGAAACTGCCTACAAGAGTGTGCCCCGAGATTCCTATCACTCTAATGTGCAAAACATGGGGCTAAGAATGTGGCTAAGTAGAACTGGATCAGTGTCCTTTAATACTTAGCCATAGGCTCAACCCCCAGCAACACAAACCAAGACACTTATAAATCTTTGGTTATACAAGTTCAAGGACAGCCGAAGTTAGGTGAGACCTGGTCTCAAGAAACCAAACCAATTGAAAAACACTAACTTGTATCCAATGCCCCCAAATTCTTTGTTTGTTTGTTTGTTTTCAAGGCAGGATTTCTCTATATAGCCCTGGCTGTCCTGGCACTCTGTAGACCAGGCTCACCTCAAACTCAGAAATCTGCCTACCTCTGCCTCCCAAGTGCTGGGATTAAAGGCATGCGCCACCACTGCCTAGCAACCCCCAAATTCTTATTCCACTTCACCATTATTACAGAATCCAGAATTGTATCACTGGATTCAGGCCAAGCCTTTAAGAACAGGGACCTGAGAAAAGTCCCTTTCCATCTATGGTTCTGTGGTATGGACGGAAGGTTTGGGTCCTTCTAAAATGTAGATGTTGAGACCCTAAACCCTGGGGTGCTACTTTAAGATGGGGCCTCTGGTAAATAACTAGGTCACTAGTGTACAGTCTTTCTGATTGGTCAGAGCCCTTAAAGGGAGAGACAAGGGATTGCTTGTTCTTCCTCCTCTCTGCCATGTGAGCCCAACCCCTAAAGAGCCTTCCCTAGAACCCTGCCATGTTGCTACTCTGTGGATTTCCCTGCCTCTTGAGCCCCAAGCAGTCAAGTTCAACATGTAAGCTACCATAGACAGTCATATCCTCCTGTTACAGCCGAGACAGATTATCAGCCCACTCCCTCCTCCCAGGTCCCAAGCTGCGATGGTTGTGTCATCGAGTTTCTTTATCCACTGTGCATCCATCTTCTGTGCCTGCCTGCCCTCCCTGTGGTCCTCAGCTACATCACCAGACAAGACAGCAACCTTATAGAGGCTGTTTAAGATGCTCTAACAGTTGTTCCAGGTCAAATCTCCATAATAAATCTTTATATTGTCTTCCATGAATGTCAAACACGTGCAGCTGTTTGCTTTTCTGCTTGAACCCAAGTGGTCTCTGTAACCACAGGGCAGATCAGTGCCCTTATCACCAAGCCACCAGGCAGTGCAAAGTCAACCGTCAATTGTACCCACAGGATTGAATGAAACCAGTACCACTCAAACCATGGGTTAAATTGTAGCCTATAAACAGGGTTGGCTGAAAACCCTGCTACACTCACAGAGCAGTGCCTTGCTCAGCCAGCATCACAGAAACTTCCTCTTGCAGCAGATGGGAACAAATACAGAAATCCACAGCTAAACAGTGCAGAGAATCAAAGAACTTGAACCGTCCAGTCTTAAATGGGACGTCTCCATCAAATCCCTCCCTTCAGGGCTCAGAAACTTTATGGGAGAGGAGATGGAAAGATTGTAGAGACAACGGGGATGGAAGGCATCACAGAAACAAGGCTGTCGTCTAGACACAACAGGACTGGTGCATGTATAAATTCAGAGACTGGCAGACTTTGACAGGATCAAAGCCAGATGGGGTCTCAGCCCTGAGAGGGGAAGTAAACACGACTCCCTGCCCCTATCCCTAACACAAGAGTTACCTCCAATTGGCAACTACCTGAAAAGAAAAAAGTTACGTTTTCTCCAACAAGGTCTCACTGGGTTTGCCAAGCCACTTAAGGGTAGGCCCCATGCCCAGCAGTAGATGGCCAACACAGATGGACTCAATGGCACTTTTAGAGTTTTTTCTCATGATGCTTTGTCCAAGCACTTTTTTTTTGCTTCTTCTTATGGTTTACTATTTTGTGCTTTTATGGGATTTGTATGTGTGCAACTGAGTGTGTGTGTGTGTGTGTGTGTGTGTGTGTGTGTGTATCTGTATGCATTTCTTGTGCTTGTTTTCTTTGGCTCTTTTTTTTTCCTTCTTTGTTATGGTTTCTTTTAGTTGCCTGCTTTCTAATGAGAGAAAGAAAGGTAGGGAGATGTAGAAGATCTGAGAGGAGTTGCTAGAGAGGAAAGTGTGGTCAGAATATACTGAAAGAAAAAAAAATCTATCTTCCTTTTTTTCTTAGATACTTTCTTTATTTACATTTCAAATGTTATCCCCTTTCCTAGTTTCCCCTCCGAAAATCCTCTATCCCCTTTCCCCTTCCCCTGCTCACCAACCCACCCACTCCTGCTTCCTGGCCCTGGCATTCCCCTACACGGGGACATAGAACCTTTACAGGACTAAGGGCCTCTCCTCCCATTGATGACCGACTAGGCCATCCTCTGCTACATATGCAGCTGAAGCCATGAATCCCAACATGTATGTATTTTCTTTGATTGGTGGTTTAGTCCCAGGGAGCTCTGAGGGTACTGGTTAGTTCATATGGTTGTTCTTCCTATGGGGCTGAAAAACATATTTTCACTAAAAATTAAAATATCTATACTTAAAAAAAGAGAACCCATTCCCCAGACCTTTAGGCTCCAGCTCTATTTTACACACTGGGCAAGTGCCCTCTGTCCCTCTTTTAAGGAACTCCAACATTTTATTTACATTCATTTATTGACACAATACATGGTTGAACTTATGTACTCCTTGGAAGACAGAAGACATAGTGAAAGCTGTACTCAGCCATCTTCATCCATATGGTCAGTGCCAGCTCCCTGGCTTATGTCTTCATACAGATTAGGGTCCTCTTATGGGGACTGTGACTAACTCGGACAGAAAGACTGAGAGTGCCGGTCCTGTATACGATTCTGAGAAATAAGCTTGTTGTAGATTTAAGTTTATGTGTGAGAGCTGGGCAAGCTAAAACAACCGCTCGTAGGTGATTTGGGGACAAGGACACTCCTTGGGGGAGAATAAGGGTATAGGCTTCTGTCCAAGGGTGCAATGGAGAAGAATCGCTATACATAGAGCTGAAGGTGGGGGAACTACTTTCACCTGCCGGTCTAATTAGTGTTGGCGACGAATGAGTGACAGATGTCATCCCCTGTGCACCAGCACAGCCACTTATAACAAGGAAAAGAAGCATCCCCAACATGAAACCTGTGACCCCAGGGTAGCCCACAGCCAAACATGTAAATTGTGAAAGGGAAAAATGCATGAAACGGTGAGCAACAGACGTGCTGTGCTGAATTCCCACTTGGCTCTGCAGGGTGAATCAAGGCACCAGCACTCTGACTCTTGCTCTCCCCTCAAGGGCCTAGCCCTAAACTGCCATTTAACTAACTTGTATCCTGACCCAGTAACTGGCTTGATTCAACAATAACTACTTCTTGCTGGAGAATTTCTATGTCGTCGTCGTCTTGCTTTATCTTAATAGTGGGACAAATTCTTTTGTCTCCATCCTGGATACTATTCTCACTATTCTCATTGGATAACCTTTGATTTTTAAGGTTCTAGAAAGTGCCACAGAGGGATTTTTCAGATTTAAAAAAAAAATCTCTAGTATGTGTTGGGGCTGTGTTGTCTGTGTTCTGTGGCTGGAGTCATTTACTGCCCATCAGAACAGCCGACTCTGAGGAAGTAACCACGCCCCAGATTTTATCATTTCCTCTTTCATCCAGCTCTGTCCTAGTTTAATTTGGACTTTTGAACAAGTGTGTCTCAGCCTGCCTCGCTGACTTGTGTGAGCATGCGTGTGTGTGTGTGTGTGTGTTTCAAAAGAACTGTAAATATATCTTTTTTCTTTAAAGCTCCTACAATTTCAATAAAGAAAAAAAAAGAGAGAGAAAAGAAAGAAAATCTGTACTAATTCTACCTTGTAGAAAATAACTGTGTGGGTATTTGGTATTTTCTTTCTAACCTTTTTTCTATCTTTAAACATGTTCATATGTAACATGTTCTTAAAACGTGCCAAAGTTGGGGATGGCAGCCAATGCCTGTAAGCCTAGAACTTGATAGGTGAAGGCAAGAGGATTAGGAATTCAAGGTCGTCTTTGGATACACAGGGATTTGTGAGCCAGCTTAGGCTACATGATACCCTGTCTCCAAAGAACTAAATAACAAGAACAAAACATGCCATGCACACACATGCACATATGCATACGTGCACACACACACACACACACAATAAAAAAGCAAAAGCATACCAAAGTTAAAAGTATAAAATTACTTTTTTTCTCCTTCCAAGAAATCAGGAACATGAAACAAAGTTGCAAATGATACACGAGATATGCAAAGTGAATATTCAGGGTTGTACTGACTTTTCTCTGATACTTACTGTACTTCTCTTGCTCCCCTTTGTCCTAATCATAGCATTATGATCTCTCTCATTTAATTCTTTTTATTGTTGAGGCAGGGGTCTTTCTATAGAGGTCTGCTAGCCTTGAACTTGCTATGCAGCCAGGAAGCTGCCCTGGAACTCAAAACCCTTGTTGTAGGCTCTACGTTTGGATAAACCCAAACTAAGACTTACCTAATAATTGTACCTGCCTGTTTCCCACTCTTTCTTCCTTTCCTCCCTCCCTCCTTCTTTTATTTAGTTGTTGTTGTTATTGTAAGACAAGGTCTTACTATATTACCCTACCTGTCTTGGAATTCACTATATAGACCAGGCTAGCTTTGAACTGAAAAGAAACCTGCCTGCCTCGGCCTCTCACTTGCTGGGACTAAAAATGTGTGCCTTTGTGTTGGTTGTTCTTCTGATTTTTTTTTTCCTTTGAGAGTCCAACTGTATTACCACACTGACCTATAATTTGCTCCGCAAACCAAAGTTGACTCTGAATTTGAAGCAGTTCTCCATTCCCTGCCTCCAAGTGCTGGGCGGGAGGTAGCTCGGTAGAGAATCCTGCACAGGGCTCTGGTTTTGATACCAATGCCTGAAAAATGCTTTTTAAGGCGATCGTTGAACTCATCCATAATTAGGTTTTGGATTTGTTTTAGTTACTGTTTCCAGGCAGAGACACCATGACCAAGCCAACTCTTATTAAAGAAGACATCTAACTGGGGGCTTGCTTACAGTTTAGATGGTTCATCCATTGTCACCATGGCTGAAAGCAGACAGACATAGCACTGGCACAGTAGCCGAGTGCTTTATATCCTGATCCACGGGCATCAGACACAGAGGGAGACATTAGGTCTGGCATGGGCTTTTGAAAGCTCAAAGCCCATCTCTAGTGACACACCCCCTGCAACAAGGCCAGGCCTCCTAATCCTTCCCAAACAGTTCTTCAACTGATATCTTAACAATGTAACGGATGTCTTAACAATGTAACTGATGTCTTAACAATGTAACTGATGTCTTAACAATGTAACTGATGTCTTAACAATGACTGAGCACTTTACATACCTGCTTGTCTAATGTCATGACATCTTTATGAAGTGGTCAGCATTTTCCCCTTCTGCAGATGATGACACATACCAGATCACACAGCCCTTCTGCATCAGTTTGGATTTCTGTGTGCTCTGCCTTCCAGGTCTTTGGAGCCCGATATTATTCCAGACATGTTTGGAGGCACTGCTGAGTGTATTCACAGTTAACCACCAGGCCCTGTGTTCCTCTGCTCCTTGCATAGAGCCTTACAGGTGGAAGACATATACCATGATTACCTGTGTGTTTAAGACCTGCCACCCCAAACCAGAACTTTCCAGAACATTCCTGTGCCTCACCAATCCAGGAAGAGTTTAGGAGTAAAGCTTGTCTATCTTCACGGTATTCTCAGGACAAGAAACCATTCATCATTGAATAGCATTAATTATGTATGGGTGGTTATGTATCTAAATCTTTATTGTAAGTTACACATTAGTACAATTTACACTTAGAATGTATTGTACATGTAACCTAAAGACCCCTTTAAATAAAATTAGGTAATTGACCTAATTAGCTATAACGGGAAAGGTAACCTGGAGAAGACTGTTTCTTGAGACCCTCCAGAGAAACAGGTGTAGTAGCTTTATATACATGCAAATTATAATTCAGTTTTGGTCATAACTGATTCTGTATGAGTGATTTCATGACAATACTACCTCCCAAGTGCTGAGTCCAGGGTTGAGCCACCATGCTCACCAGTGCCTTGTAATTAACGCAGGGTTTCCCTCCAAGTCCTTGAGAATTCTATCCAGTTGAGGGAAATTCACTCCAACTTTATGAGTCATGAGACCACAACTGGGAGAGATTGGATGATTTGCAGAAAGCAAAACTTTAACATCTTCTAGCTGCAAGCCATAGTAAACCTACCAGGTTAGGTGATTTTTTTTTCTTTGTTTTTCCACAAATACCAATAGATTGAATTGCTCAGGGAGGAAAAATGGGACAAAAGTGAAAGCTTGTGAGGTTGTGGTTGTAAGGGGTTCTAGACATGGTGGTGCACACTTGTAACCCCAATACTTGGGGGTGGAGACAGGAAGATCAGGAGTTCAAGGCCAGCCTCTGCTACACAGTGTCTTTGAGGCTAGCTTGGACTATGTAAGATCTTTTTCCAAAACAACAACAAATTAAAAACAAAAAGTGTATTTAATTCCATAACTATTCTAAATTATACAGTTGCCTGGAGTCTGAGTGATTCAGAGAGTTTCTATGACTCATTTTCTATCTTGAACCTGCTAGTATGACAAAAAGGTTCTTAATGTAGCTCTCTGTAATATACCACAGGGAAGTGTTAGAAGGCAGAGCCACTGAAGGCTATATAGCATCTGAAATGCTTAGAAGAGAAAGTACGCGGTTTTAAATTGTCAGTATAGAATGACAGAAGGGACAAAGCATAGACAATAGCTGTCCACAGAAGAAATAAAGCAAATTATATCCCCCAGGATTTTACATTATAGGCAAGTAAAGGGAAAAGCAAATAAAATACAGAATTGCCTTTTTGTACTTGTTCTTGCTTAATGACAAGTCACAAAATTATAATGTCCCCGTCAGAGTTACTGCCCAGTAATGGTTCAATCCCAGTGAAATGACACTAGTGAATAGATTTGTTACCTCTGATGGCTGACCCACGGGAATCATGAACATAAGTTACTGTAGGGACTCTATGGGTTTTATGACATCACTACACATATGTGTATGTTTTCCATCACAAAATGAATGTGTGCTTGTTGTGAAAAGAGAAAACTATAGACTACAGTGTTAGCAAGTGAGGACAAGTTTGTTCCCTATTTCTCCTCTTTTCACTTATGCTGTGGCAACTTGTAAGCTACTTTTGTAATCTGATCAAAAGCATCTACTAAAGGATAGAAGACCTGATGTTTCTGGAATTTGTAATAAAATATGTAAAAAAAAAAAACCATTTATTGATCTGAGAGAACACGAGAGAGGATTCAGGGTGAGGAGAGGGACCTCACTGTTTTGCAAAATTTGATTGTCCCATTGGATATAATCTTCCCTGAATGCATTGGTCCTTAGTACCAAATCTCACAAGACACTGAGTCTTAGTACTTTCCAGTTCTTTCATTTATAAAGAACATTCAAAACTGGCGTTCTGTGTTCTGTGATAAGGGCTGTCCTGAACGAAGCTCATATTCTGAGGCAGACAGTCTCAGCCCCCTGCTCAGATCTGCTGTCAGGGCCCAAAAGTGTTAAATGGAAAATTCCAGGAATAAACAGTTTATAAATTTTATACTGCAAGCCATTTGAGTAGCAATTGTATCTTCTTTTCTCACAGTTGTTTCTTCTAGAAAGTACACACACACACACACACACACACACACACACCCCACACACACACACCACACACACACACACACACACACACACACACACACACCACACACACACACACACACACACACACACACACACACACACACCACACACACACACACATGTGAAACTTAACACTTTTTAAACAGTGTTTTAAAAGCTTCACAACTTCCAATTGAAGTCTTTTACATTTATTTCAATGGATTTTATTTCAAAATCTTATTTTAAAATATTTTATAAGAAAGTTTTGTTGTTGTTGTTGTTTGGTTTTTTGTTTTTTGTTTTTGTTTTTTTGTTTTGGTTTTGGTTTTGGTTTTGGTTTTTCGAGACAGGGCTTCTCTGTATAACCCTGGCTATCCTGGAACTCACTTTGTAGACCAGGCTGGCCTCGAACTCAGAAATCCGCCTACCTCTGCCTCCCAAGTGTTGGGATTAAAGGAGTGCGCCACCATGCCTGGCGATAAGGAAGTTTTAAAAAGAATTAGTTGTATCATTAAATATGTCTGTGGAGAAATAAACATGAAACATTTAGGTGCTGGTTTGCAGGACTTAATTAGAGCTGTGACTGTATAATCCCCTGTGGCTCTCTGCCTCCCAGCATCTCAGACACTGGGCATCAAAGCATTGACGATGACTGGCTCAGCACCATCTGGTCAGACCTCTGAGTCTCAACTCCCTTCTTCCAGATCACCGTTGACAGTGATTGGCTTAAGTCACCAAGCACTGGGCCGTGTTCTCCTCTGGATCCCAGGGGAAGCTTTCCTTCGTCAATCGCTCCTTCCTGCTGCCTGATTATGCTTGGGACTTTTACTTAGTGCACATTCACGATGCAGTTACTCATGTCCCAACCCAACTGCTAGAAACAGTATCACAAAGGAGAATTCCAGTCTAGTTCTATAAGCCAGTCCTGATTTAACTGAGAGCCTTGCAGAACAACACTCGCACAGGAGCTGTGCGGTTCTATGGAAAGCTTGATGGCCTTTTGAAATGAAGCCAGAGCAAGGAAGAGACCAGGAACATTCCCGAAGTTTCCTTATGCCCATTCTGAAGTGGAACCATTCTCCTGCCTCCCCACATTATAGAGTACGTTCCTGTTTATTTGTTTCAATTAAGTGGAATCTTAATGAATGTAATATTTTGTATTTGTTTTTGTTACTTCATATTACATTGTGCGATTCACTCATACCATTGTATTAATATGTAACATAAATATATAATAATATATACTATATAAATAAAATATATCATGCTTTATTCACGGTACTAACAATGATTTGTATAATTTCTAGTTTTAAAATCTTATAAAAAGTGATATTACATACAGTAACACTTAACTATATCACATATATAGGATATATATATATATATATATTATCATATTTTATATCTGTTGTTTAAGCACATTCACAATGATTTTTTGGGGGGGTTACACTCAGGGGTTGCATTGTTGAGATTAGGATTTTGTGTATTTAGGGGATATTTAGATGAAAGCACAGAGAATCTTAGAAAATAAGGGAGTGTGGGACCTGGGCAACTACCTCCAAGGTTCTAGCTGTGTCTGTGCAGCTTAGAGAAAGGCTTCAGCCTGGTGATGCTTCCTCAGGCCAACAGCACAGCAGTGCGGCTGGGACCGTGTGAGCAGGGAGACATAGAGGACAGAGGTTACTTCTCAGACAAGAAAGGGAATCTGAAAGAGAGGCTGGGAAGGTGTAAGAAGAGATCTAAGGAAATGTGGAATTATGGGAGACAGGAGAGTTTCTAGGGGGAAGGGCAAGGAGGAAACGTGGCTAAGGCGTTTGCAAAGCCAATGGTGATTAAGTTTTCAGTTGATTTATGAGGAAGGACTCAAAGCCTTCTGGGAGTGATTTCTGGAAAGTGATGGGCTGGGAGCCAGGTAGCTGTGGGTAAGGGATGTGTGAAGGGTGAGGAGAGAGGAGTAGGCAATGCAGCCAGCCTTTTCAAGGCAAGGAGGAAAGAGGGCGTGGGCAGAGAGCAGCCAGAGGGCAGGAGAAGTTCAACCATGCTTTATCCACCCATGGAAACTAATTGAAAAAACATTCAGGGTGGTGAAGTTTTTGGGTGGCAGGAGGAGCTAGGATCCTAACCAAGTTTCAGTGAAATACGTTACATCTGAAAGACCCAGAAAGATGTCTTCCATTGTAACACCAAAGCGGGCAAGAATGGTTAGTAATACGGCAGGAGTATTTAAGTCTGAGAGGTTGCTCAGCAGTTAGTAATTGCTTAGTAACTGCTGCTCAGACGACGTTAGCTGTTCAGTCACTATTCACAGCAGTTTATTGGTTACTTCTCTGTGTATGCGGATCTATAGTGAAGGGATCTGTTATACCCAGCTTTACCACACAGGGGGCAAACTGGTTTAGAATTTTGTGATTGCTAAAGAAACCTGGAAACATCGTCTTTAAATAATTATTCTTCTTTGTTCCCCAATATGGAGTTAGCTCATTCACTGTGCAAAGAGGGCTGTATGCACATCTGCTGTATTTAAAAGTTGTGGCTAACTTTGCGTACTGATTTGAATAAGTGGGTGTGTCTATACAAAGAGTATTTGGATGCCAGAATACATGTATGCAGGCTCTGAACTTTACAGATAGATAGAGAAAATATCTTGTCTGAGATAGTAGATGATATTTCTACTCATTTGAATGTGTATAAAAGTTATTGGTTTTGAAAAATACCAAGTCTATATTCAGGTGCTGTTCTCAGACCGTGATCTGACTATTTTAATTAATAATTTTTTTCTGTGGTCTGAGTATTTGAGCCCAGGCCCTTATACATGTTGGGCAGGTGTTCTCCCACTAAACGAAACCCCTTACATCCCCAGCCTCCTTTTTAATGTCCCAAAGAATCATAATTCATTTTTCAGAGACAATTTGATAATTCTGAACACCTAAATGTTATTAGCAACCAAGACTTTTCCTAAACCAATTTCCAGGTTGTATCTTAAATCTTTCTAAAGCAAATTACGTGATCTAGTGCTCTGCGTGCAATACAACTGAGCGACCCTGAAGAGAGTAGCTGGCGTTTCTGTGGGTGTGGTGAGGGCAAATTACAGCACCCAGGCTGAGACTTGCGTCACAGGCAGCTTTGTGGAGCACAGTAATTAAAGCGTCCTCCAAAGGCTTCTGTCAGAAGCTTGTTGTTCCTACTTTCCTGGATTAACAGTTCACTGTTGCCTTTCAACCAGGAAGCTTAACTATAAACTGCTGCTCTGACTCACGTCCATTTCTACACAGTGCTAGCTCCTGGTGGCTCCACTCGTCACAAATGCCTCTTCTCCTTGTAGGAAAGCCCTGGTTCTGCTTTCGAATGACAGTATTTCATCCTTTTATGTTCAGCTGGAGCCAGGCAAGGGTCTAAATGATGCTTTTGTGCATTTTACCGCACACAATCTTTCTCAGAATATACACGTGCTACTCACACATCTACCTGCCATGCATATACACAGATAATAGTAGAACAGTTTACAAAGTTTATATAAACTTTAAATAGTATATAAAGATTAAATTACATATAAATACATATTAAACTCTTGCTCCTTTCTGTTATTGTTTTGAGATGGGGGTCTTATTCTATATAGCACTGAACTCACTGTTCAAGAGGCTGACAAGTTAGCAAGTTGATTAAGAGCCTCCAGAGGACCTGGGTTCAATTCCTAGGATCCACATGGCAGCTTACAACTAACCGTCCGTGACTCTGGTTCTGAGGAATCTGATGTCCTTGTCTGGCTTCCCTAGACACCAGGCATGCATGCAGCACATAGACATAGAAGCAAGCAAAACATCCACACACATAACATAAACGTAAGTAAGTCTAAAGGAGCATTAGGGAAAGCCACGGTCCGTGCATGTGCACACGCGCAACCGCGCAGGCGCACTGTCGGGCTGACAGGAGGGAGGACGCTTCTTTTCCTTATACTTCAAGTCCATGAGCTCTGCACAGGCTCCGCCACAGAGCCAACCTCAGGAAAAGCTAGCGATCCTTTAGAAGGTCAGGCAGTACACACGCTCAGCCACTAATTATGAATGGTGTTGGCCTGGAGTTTGCTGTTCTTCCTTGGATGTATGTACAGGCAGAAGTGTTTGAATCATCGAGCAATTTTAAAGAGCCATTTGTCTGAAAGTTCCTATCTCTGCAATGTGTGTGTCTTTCTCAATTTCCATTTTCTTTCACTAAAAGTAATAGCACTATAACATTCATGATACAAACATGGAAAACTACTATGTGTGCTTATTAATTGAAGTATATCCATTTTAAGAAGTCTAAGCCAGGCATAGTGGTGCGTGGTTTGAATCCTAGCACTTGACAAGCAGGGGCAGATGGGTCTCTGAGTTAGAAGACAGCCTAATCTACAAAGAGAATTCCAGGACAGTCTGAGCTATATAGAGAGACCCTATCTCAAAACAGATAAGAATTTTTAAAAAATTATTGTTTTTCTTCCTGGACTTGATAATAGGTTTATAATTTGAGAAATAAAATTCAAGTAAACATCCTTAAATCAGTGTGACAGATGATGTTCAGTAGAACACACTGCCTGTGATGCTTAACACCTGGTGTCTTAGTCACTGTTCTATTGCTGTGAAGAGACACCATGGCCATGGCAACTTACAAAAGAAAGTGTTTCCCTGGGAGTTTACTTACAATTTTATAAGTTTAGTCCACAGTCATCATGGTGATCAGTGGTGGCAAGCAGGCAGGCAGGCAGGCAGGCAGGCATGGCATGGCATGGCCGGAGCGGCAGTGGAGAGCTTACATCTGATTTGTAAGATACAGAGAGAGACTGGGCCTGGCATGGGCTTTTTAAACCTCAAATTCCATCTGCAGTGACATCTCTCCTCCAACAGGCCACACCTCCTCCAACAAGGCCACACCTCCTCCAACAAGGCCACACCTCCTCCAACAAGGCCACACCTCCTCCAACAAGGCCACACCTCCTCCAACAAGGCCACACCTCCTCCAACAAGGCCACACCTCCTCCAACAAGGCCACACCTCAAAATTCTTTTTAAACAATTTTATTAACTGCATATCAAGCATTTATCTACAAGCCTATGGGGGCCACTGTCATTCAAACCACCACACCTCGCATGTGTAGGGCACACATTTCACCATGCCTGTCCTATAAGCTGACAAAGAATCTTCTGGTATTTAGCTTTCCCATTTTTTTAAATACACAATCTTTCTTACAGGTTTTATGTATGAAACTCTATGGAAATCCAAAATACCACCAAGCACTCCATTATGGGACAGTGGAGCCACAGGATGGTAAGGGTTTTGTTTTTTGCTTTTTGTTTTTGTTTTTGTTTTTGTTGTTTTGTTTTGTTTTATCCCTTTGGTTTGTGGGCTTGCTTGCCTGTTTTTAATTCTTCCAAATACCGTGGGAGATACAGCCTTGAGAGGAGCAGACTCCGCCCACCCCACCTCACCTGCTGGTTGTGTTCAGTTTCTTGCCATTTTCTTAGTATGCGGCCCGTGACCTAGCCTGTCATTTTGTTTTATTTTATTTTGGTTTGGTTTAATTTTTGTTACCATTTTGTTTTGAGACAGGTCTCACTACGTAGCCTTGGCTGTACCGAGCCTTACTGTATAGATAGGCTGAGCTAGAATTCTTAAACGATCCAACATGCCTCTTCCTCACCAGGACTAGGATTAAAGGTGTGCTCCACCATGCCCAAACAGTGGTGGGTTTTAAAAAGAAAAAAGGAACACATTAAATGGGGGCTGAGGGGTGCATGGTGGAGGGGATGGGGGACAATTGGAGGGAGGGAATGGTGGATGAGTTTGATCAAAGCACAATACATGTACATATGAAATGATCAATAAAACACATTACTGCACTTTACTTTATTTCATTTAAAGTATTTAATTTATGTGTATACGTTTTCACTGGAGTGTATATACATATCCCACGTATATGACGGAGCCCATGGAGACCAAAAGAGACATTGGATTCCCTGGAAACACGTGAGCTTCACGAGGGGGCTGGGAACCAAACCTGGGTCCTCTGCAGAAGCAGCCAGAATTTTTAACCGCTGAGCCATCTCCCAGCCCTGGCAAATTCTTATATGTTAAAGTTTTAAGGCTACATCCTTCAAGCTTATGTTTCACTGTGGGTTTTTTATTTTTGTCTTAACAGAAATAACAGTTACTTATAAACACGGCCTTCCCTTGGTAACCCTCACTCTGCCATCCAGAAAAGAGCGCTGCCAGTTTGTAGTCAAGCCGATGTTGTCGACAGTAGGCTCATTCCTGCAGGACTTACAGAATGAGGATAAAGGCATCAAAACTGCAGCCATCATCACGGCAGGTGTGTATCTGTGCACCTTAGAACTCTACCTTCAGTATTCTTTCTCCTTGGTTCTTTACTTTCTTAGAAAGAATTTCATCATATAATAAATTATAATATATATTATATATATTATGTAATCAATGGCTACCCATGCAGAGTCCTTTTACCTTACACACCATTAAAATAATAGATCAGAGCCAGCACAGTGGTACATGCTTATAATCCCAGCACCTGAGAAGCTGAGACGGGAACATTGAGAGTTCAAAACTAGACTAGGCTATGTAGCAAGACAGCATCTCAACATAAAATGAAGTAAACAAAAAGAATGTCCCAAGTCTATTAAATAAAAGAAATGAGATAAGTTTAGTGTTAATTTCAGTTATTTATTTTATAAATAGCCAGAGACATTTTTCCTATGAGAAAAATTTTAGTAGAATGGCATTAGTGTGTAATTTTCAGCAAAAGTTTAATAATTGGGAATAAGGTGTGTTTTATACAATTAAAGTAGCCAGTAGAAAATGCATACATAGTGAATTAATCTTTGTTATGGAGCCATTACAGTCAGGGATTGTTTCCAACGTATTAGTCCTTAGGAAAATATACAATTCAATATCAGGAAAAGGAGCCAATCATTTATGTACTTAAGAATATGATATGAACTTTATATTCTCATTGCATGAAATCGTTTGAGACCAACTGCCCCTAAAATTGAAGAAGGAATTATTAAATCAGTTCAATATTTAAAGGGCACTGGTACATAAACATTAATAAATTATCATTGTTCTTTTTATGTATTAAAAGTTCCATGGAAGCTTATTTAAAAGTTAATGATTACTGTTGTCGTTTTGAAAAGGAAATAAACACGGACTGGGGAAATGAATCAGCAATGAAAAGTGGAGTTCCAACTATCGACAGTCAGGTCTGTGTAACTCCATCTCCAGGGAATCTATCGCCCTCTCTTGGCCACCACAGGGATTGCACTCATGTGCACAAACCCACACATGAACACATATGCACATAATTAAAAATAAAAAGGCTAAATAAACAAGCAAGAAAAATAAACAGTTTTTTCCCTAACCAGTTTAAGAACAAATTAAGGGATAGATACAGATGTTGTCAACATAGAGATTAAAGAATTTATTCATCCAACAAATATTTGTTGAGCATCTAGCATACACCTTATAGATGCTAGAGACAGAGCAAAGAGCCACAGAGATAAAACTCCTGCGCGTAATAGAACTTAACATTTTCAGGAGGGAAAACAAACAAGATAAAGCAATAATTATGCAGAATGTTAATTAGTGTAAACCTTAATGGAGAAAATAAAGTAACATAGGATTGCGATGGCTGAGTCTGCAGGGTCAGCACTGAGAAAAGATCTAGACAAGAGGAGAACCTGAAGATGGGGGTACCTGGAGGAGATGGGTGGACCTGAAGGAGATGGGGGACCTGGAGGAGATGGAGGACCTGGAGGAGATGGGGGATCTGGAGGAGATGGGGGAAACTTGGAGGAGATGTGGGGACCTGGAGGAGATGAGGGGACCTGGAGGAAATGGGGAGACCTGGAGGAGATGAGGGGACCTGGAGGAGATGAGGGGACCTGGAGGAAATGGGGGAACCTGGAGGATATGGGGGGACTTGGAGGATATGAGGGGACCTAGAGGAGATGGTGGGGACCTGGAGGAGATGAGGGGACCTGGAGGAAATGGGGGGACCTGGAGGAAATGGGGGGACCTGGAGGAGATGGGGGGACCTGGAGGAAATGGGGGACCTAGAGGAGATGGTGGGGACCTGGAGGAGATGAGGGGACCTGGAGGAAATGGGGGGGACCTGGAGGAGATGGGGGAACCTGGAGGAGATGGGGGGACCTGGAGGAGATGGGGGAAACCTGGAGGAGATGGGGGAAACCTGGAGGAAATGTGGGGACCTGGAGGAAATGAGGGGACCTGGAGGAGATGTGGGGACCTGGAAGAGATGAGGGAACCTGGAGGAGATGAGGGGACCTGGAGGAAATGGGGAGACCTGGAGGAGATGAGAGGACCTGGAGGAGATGGGGGGACCTGGAGGAGATGGGGGGACCTGGAGGAGATGAGAGGACCTGGAGGAGATGGGGGGACCTGGAGGAGATGGGGGGATCTGGAGGAGATGGGGGGACCTGGAGGAGATGAGAGGGGCTTGCAGTTCTGAGGAACTCCAGGTGAGAGGCCTTGCATTGGGCATAGTCAAGCAGCAAAGGCTGGAGGAGGAACAATTCTCAGATGAGGTTGAGCAGGTTGAAAGGGGCTCTTGGTTGTTCTAAGGGCCTGGAGGTGAGCTTTCTTCCTACCTGTGGCCACAATGGGTTTCTCAGTAACTCAGACACAGGAGCAATGGTAACCCTGGGCTTTCCTGCCTGTCCTGGGAATTGGCAACAGACAGATGCATACCCAGACCTCAGATGGGGTCAAAACGAGCAGGGCCTTCACATAAATATCCCATACATTAGTGAAGAAAAGTGGGTAAGATTGATGGATTAAAAATGGCTGACATTTCCTCAAAATACTTCAATAACGTTGAAAACACAGCACACGGAAGACAGAAACTTTTCTCTAAGGAAATGGGACTCTAAATTGAGTTGAAAAATACTTTATTGAAGTCATCTAAATGTATTTTTTTTAATGATACTTGGGAAATCAGATTAAAAACATCATTGTGTTGCTGGGTTTTTGTTTGTTTTATGGTTTGTTTGTTGTTCTTAAGCAAATAGGACAGGGGTGGAATTTGCCTGTGTTTAGTTTGCACTTGAAAAGTGTGTTCTGAAACTGCCGTACATCTGCCCCTTTTTTTTTCTTTTTCGTTTTTCCCTTTTTTTTTTTTTTTTTTTTTTGCCAATTCCTGGGAACATGGTCTTACCCAATTGTACAGGAGGAGCCCAGACAGCTAGATTCTAGCCACAGACCCAGCTGCAGACTTGACTAACTGCCTCCTGGGACGGTAGAGCTAGGAGGCAGCCAGCCAGCTTCTCTGTTGTGAGAACAGCCTTACTGGGGCACACTGGTTACTGTAGCTGAGATGGCTTCAGCTGAATATATGAGCAGACACCTGGGCAGGAAGAAACACACTTCCAGAACTTTCCTAGAGTAGATTTCACAGAATTATGTGTGGGCTGTTCTGGAGAAGAGAGCACTCCCTGCTCAGCACTGGTTTCCCACGTACCGCACAGTGAGTTTGCTTTCTTAACACCTGGCCTACGTCAAAGCCTTGTGGGTTTTGGTTTTAAAATAGACTGTGTAAGACTTGGTGCAAAGCACCTTGAGGTTAAAACTTTCCAGGAAACTTCCTTCTCCCATGATGATCCCCACGTGCCTGAAACATTCCTAAACTGAAATTCAGGGGGCCAGAAGATATGTATATGTGTGTATATATATGTATATGTGATATATATCATGTATAAAACATATATATTTATATTCATTATATATTTATAATATATTAATATATGTGTATGTGATATATCACATATAAAACATATATTACTATATGTATATGTGTATACATGTATATATATGTATATATGTGTATATATATGTATACATATATATATGTGTGTGTATATACATATACATATACATATACATATACATATACATATACATATACATATACATATACATATACATATACATATACATATACATATACATATACATATACATATACATATACATATACATATACATATACATACATATACATATACATATACATATACATATACATATATATATATCAGACAATATAATTGTAAGCTTGAACAAGCACCAAGTCTTGGGACAAGTTTCTACAAATACCAGCTGCAAAGCTAGACAGCAACTAGGAAATATTGCTAGACTGAGAGCTAATAGCACTGTCATGACGAGAACTTGGAAAGTGTAACTTTACTTTGAACCTTCATTGGCTCTAGAGGAAGAGGTGCCATGGAATGATGCCGGTAGTGAGCCAAATGGAGTTAAGTCAAGGGCTAGTGAGCCTTCAGGAATATGAACATCTGATGCTAGCGTCATTACTGGTGGGTTAAGGGTGAGGAGGCCTGAGAGATACAGAGACCAGGCAGAGACCTCTACCATGTGTTTCTAGAACCTTCATCTTCAGGGTAAGAATTCAGAGATGAGACAAGGTTGGGGATTAGGAAGTTTCGTTTTAGGAAGTACACACTCAGGAGGGACGTCCCAAGAGAGTTACACCTTGTGGTCTTTAGACAACATCTGGGGGATGGGGTACAAAGGATTAACCCTTGGGGTGATTTAACAAGGAATACTTTGTCATGTCTGGATGCAAGGGAGAAGTTCCGTCATGATGTCGCAGTTGACGCTATTTTTCTTTTAATGATAAAGCCACATTTGATAGTTATTGATTCTATATTTAGATTCTATGTGGTTTATGACCCTAAAGTTTTTGTCTTAAAACAATTCCTTGTTGCTGTTGTTTTATTTAAACCCCTTCTTGTATTCTAACCAGTCCCTATTTCAATTTTACCTACAGCGGTTGACTGACTGACTTTTTTTTCCCTATCCTCTTGAATAGCTCGTTAATTCAATTTCTTTTTATCTCTGAGACATTTGAAATTGCTATTAAATTCTCTTCTTGGTCCTTATCTGTTCTCATAAATGCAATTTAGACATAGTCAAGTCTACTTTTTCTCTCTGCCACTCAATCTCCCTGTAGTTTTACCTCCTTTTCCATGCTAAGAAGGAACTATGAGCCAATGTGGTGGGTGACATTTGGGTGCAACTGGGATACTAAGATTGGTTTCAAGTCAACGTCTCACCTTTGGATGGCCTAAGACTCACAATATGGACCAGGCTTGCCTTGAACTCACAGATCTGCCTGCTTCTGCCTCCCAGCTTCTGGGATTAAATGTGTGTGCCACCCTGCCCAGTTTGTCCTACTAAGTTTTGAACTAACACCAATAAGTCACCTCCAATAATTAAAAACAAGGAATTAAAAATGTCACTGCCTACATGTTTGTCTGTCAATCTACCCCTATCATCCATCTATCTATCTATCTATCTATCTATCTATCTATCTATCTATCTATCTATCTATCTATCTCATATATTATGGCCTTGGCTATAAGCAGCAGTAATGATCTTTAGCTAACCAGAAGAGTGTATTGCTAAGGTCTCTGACTGGAAGTGGCAGAAATCCAGGCTTAGATACAGGCAGCAACAGGGAGAGTCAAAAGCAGACTGGGTCAGCCCAAGTCTGCTTACTGGGCTCCACTACTAACACCTTGTTCCAAAGGCCGTCTCAGGGTATGCGAGCATATCATGAGGTGAGTCAAGACTAAAGAAGAATGGAGACAGAGTCAGTGCTGCATGGATATGATTTCTTGGTGCACTTGTGTGCACACTGATGTCGTGGGTAGCATCCCATGGGGATCATCCTCCCATGTGGTCATCACCTGAGAAGCAGGAGACTCAGGTGTTCAAGGTCACCTTCTGCTACACTGTGAGTTTGAGGATAGATCAGGTTGTATGAAAGCCTGTGCTGGTTAGAAGGTTTTTTGTTGTTGTTGTTGTTGTTGTTGTTGTTTGGGGGCTGTTTGTTTGTCAATTTGACACATGAATAAGGAACTCTCTCAGCTGAAGAACTGCCTTGCTCAAATTGGCCTGTGGGCTTGTGGTTTGAATGAGAAAGCCCCCTCTCCCAGGTTCATAAATTTCAAAGTCTGAGCCCTAGTTGATGGAACTCTTTGGGAAGTATTAGGAGGTGTGGGCTTGTGTGTCTTTGGGGGTGGGTTTTGAGGTTTCAAGAGTCCATGCTAAGCCCAGTGTGTCTCTGCTTGGAACCTGTGGATCAGATGTGAGTTCTTGGCTACTGCTCCAGAGCCCTGCCTGCTTGCCAGCCACCCCCTCCCTACCATGAGGATCATGGATTAACCCCCTGAAACTGTCAGCAAGTCCCCCAATTCAATGCTTTCTTTTAAAGGCTTCTTTGGTCACAGCTTCTCCTCATAGCAATAGAACAGCAACTATGAATATCTGTGGACATGTTCTCCATTAATGATTGGTGTGGAAGGGCCCAGCCCACTATAGATGGCGCTGTCCCATCCACGTGGTTCTGGATTGTACAAGGAAGTAAAGGGGAGAAGCCATAGAGATCAGTGGGCAGGGTTTCTCCACCATCTCTGCTTCCATTCCTAGCTTGACTTCACACCTCAGCTTCCCTCAGAGATGACTGTAACCTACATGCCAAATAAACTCTTTCCTCCAAAAGTTGGTTTTGGTCTGGTAGCTTTTCACAGCAACTGAAACATAACTGGTATGTGCCCTATCTCAAAGAAAAAGGAAAAGAAGAGAAGAGGAGAGGAGAGGAGAGGAGAGGAGAGGAGAGGAGAGGAGAGGAGAGGAGAGGAGAGGAGAGGAGAGGAGAGAAGAGAAGAGAAGAGAAGAGAAGAGAAGAGAAGAGAAGAGAAGAGAAGAGAAGAGAAGAGAAGAGAAGAGAAGAGAAGAGAAGAGAAGAGAAAAGAAAAGGAGAAAAATTTTCATGAGTCTGAAGGAAAGGACTTGCATAGTTGTGCCCCTAAATGATTTCATGGTTTCACCTAAACCAGAGAAGGCCTGGTTTATCTCAGGCAAATCTTAAGGATGCTAGGCACATTCTTGGCTCTGACCACTGCCAGGGCTCAGGCCCCAACAGTCCACCTTACAGGCTGGCGACAGTTTTCCCTGCTTGAAGTATCCTGTACAACAACATGAGGAAGCAGATCAGGGCTGCTAACGGTCATCCTGAAGGCTGCAGCTCAAGACAGTGTAAAGTCAACCTAGATACTGCTGCCTCCATGGGCCTAGCCCTGCTGTGGAGGGCCTGCACATCTCGGAATCTATGCAGACCATTTTAACCATGGACATTGGTCTGGATTCCAGTCCATCTGGCACAGAGGGGAAGAAATGTCTGCTGTTCCCTGTGGTCCAGTGGAAGGGGAGGCAATGAAGCAATCGGAGAAGATTCCCTTAGTAAGAAAGGGGCGCTACCTGAAAGGCAAATGCTCACACCTGTGTTATAAAATTTCAGAGTCTTAGCTTTTACCTGTTGGGACGAGGCACCCACTGCTTCAAAGCAGACTTAGGTGTGTGTTGTTTCTTTCAGATGGCAGTGAAATTCCAGCTTCAACATTGATGGACACTTTGCTAATGACAGATTTTAAGCTCATCATTAACAAACTACGGTATGATATACGGTGTCACAAGAAAGGTAAGCAAAGGCCCTCAGCTACCTTAACTTTTGCTTGAGTGGGGAGGCTTTTACAGAGAGCAAAGCAACCTTGTTGAGAACAGAGTTTCCTGAGGTATTACACAATGGCCATTTTCCTTCTGCCAGAAGCAGGGGGGAGATTTCCCCTGATTTTTATCATGAAAACTGAATAGAGATCTCAAAAGTAAGGTATGGCCCTCATTCCTGACCTCCCTGGCATCTTAAAATCTCAAGTGCAGGTCAGTTGCAATTCTTAGCCATGCTACTCAACACTGAGGGCTGCAGTTTGCCCTGGGACCTCAGTTCCCCGATCCAAGTACGAACCACGACAGACCCTGCTTAGCTTCCAAGACCAGATCAAACTGAACATGGTCAGGTGGTGTGGCCTGAGCTCAGCTCCCAGGAGAGTTGCTGACAGTCAGTTTGTTTCCCCTTTTAGTTGCTGTTAAGGAATGAAGACTTCCAGACTCATTTACATGCCAAATATGAAACTAGAAGTCTTTCCTCTTTCAAGTTTTCCTTTGAATTTCAAACTCTAGGTTGAACAAGCCTAATCTGAAGAATGAAGTCCAAAACTTTTCGAATACTGATATAACACAAATGGAAAATCCCACTATTTATAAGAGTTCTTGTGATGGGCTTCAGTCAGAAGGCAGGTACATGGAGGGTAGGATATACCTCAGGGACAGAGTGCTTAGCATTATATATATATATGTATATATGTATATATATATATATGTATATGTGTATACATATATATATATATATGTATATATATATATATATATATAAAATTACCATCAATATACATATGGTATATTAGTTAGGGTTTTACTGCTGTGAACAGATACCATGACCAAAGCAACTCTTATAAGGGCAACATTTAACTAGGGCTGGCTTACAGGTTCAGAGGTTCAGTCCCTTATCATCATGGTGGGAGCATGGCAGCATTCAGGCTGGCATGGTATGGGCAAAGCTGAGAGTTCTACATCTTCATCTGAAGGCTGTTAGCAGAATACTGACTTCCAGGCAGCTAGGATGAGGGTCTGAAAGCCCACAACCACAGTGACACACGTACTCCAACAGACCACACTTCCAATAGTGCCACCCCCTGGGCCAAGCATATACAAACCATCACGTATGGTAAATATAAAATGTAGATGTTGGATCCCATCCCCAAGATCTCTCATGTCTGAGCAAAGATTCCAAAATCTGAAACCTATGCAAAATTTGAAATAAGTGTCTGGCCCCAAGCGCTGTGGAGAAGAGATACTCTACTAGAAACGTTTTTAGCATCAGCAATTGGTTTCTGACATTTCTATTGTCACCACTCCACCTATTGCCTCTGCCCTCCTCTTTCTTTTCCCCATGGTGTGGCCGGCATGGGGACATGGCCTTTTGTGGCTGTGTGTGTCCCACAGTGGCCGGCATGGGGACATGGCCTTTTGTGGCTGTGTGTGTCCCACAGTTTTTAAGTATTCTCTTGGTGTTCCCCTCTTGTCTTTCTCTTTAATTTTCAGCCTTGGGGGTTTTGGGTAGATCATCACGCTCACTGATTCTTGACTCTCTAGTGTGGGGTCACTAAGAGAGCCCATGGAGAGAGTTTTCATTCCGTGCGGTGGCTTTTATTTCTTATGCTCCTTTGTCCTTCCTTAGCCTTCCCAACTCTCTATTCACTCCATGTTCTTGGATGCTGCTCACCTTATCCATTAGAGGTTTAATGACATTAATCAGTTGCCTTCATAGTGCACTAGTTGAGTTTTGCCAATATGATGCCAAGAAAATCAAAGGCCATCAATGAAGAGGGAACCTAGACTGCCCTACATTCATGTCGATGGGGGCATTTTCTCAACGATTTATGTGGAAGGGTTCACTCCACTGTGAGTGGTACTTCCCTGGGCTGGTGGTACTGGATGGTCTAAGAAAGGAAACTGAGCAAGCCATGGAGAATAAGCAAGTAAGCAGCACCCATCCATGGCCTCTGCATCAGCTCCTGCCTCCAGGTTCCTGACCTGGCTCCTCAGTGATAAGCTGGAACCTGTAAGTCAACTATACCCTTTCCTTCTGAAGCAGCCTTTGATTTGTGTCTGTCACAGCAATAGAAAGCCAGTTAAGACACATATCTTAGTCTAGTAGTTCCAAAGTTGGGCTGTAACCTCCCTCTCTCTTCCAAATCCCAAGATGGAATGTTAGGTCCACAAGGCCCAAGGCCCAACCTCCAGGTCCTTCCAGCTCAAGAGAAGACTGTGCTGTCGTCGTCTTTGAGGAGGGGTGCTGGGTTGGGCTTGAGCTCCTGTCCCAGTGATCTGAGGTCTAACTGTTCTCCGTGTTACTGCAAGAAACCCGTGTTACACAGTCCAAATGAGCAGGGAAGGACACAGTGTGCGTGCTTGGATGAAAACCAATAGAAGAATAATACTGGATTAATTGAAGACGGTATTAAATTACAAATTTAGAGTTAAAAAATCCATTTCAAGTCATTCTTAAACATTAACAGATATGAATTTAAAAGTTCAGGCAGTGAAAATGGACTCTACATAAAAGACATGCAAAAAATCCCAACCACGTGTAAATGATTGTCTCAGACATGGGTTTTATTAGGAGATGCAGAAATACTTGGTCAGTTTTGGGTTGGCAATTAACTCGGGAATTCTGTGCTACCGATTTCTCTGAAAGCACAGTGGGTGCCCTGCTCTGTCTTACACCGTGGTGTCCTTTCAGGGAGAGACAGAAGTTTGCTTCTATTCCTAAACAGCGTAATCAACAAACTCCATGGTAGGCACATTCATCTCCCTTCCCACTTTTTGTAAATTTCTACTTTTCTCACTGTCCCGACTTTATCCCTTCATTGCTTCTCTATTCCCCTTTTAAGACTCCATAACCAAGCCGGGCGTGGTGACACATGCCTTTAATCCCAGCACTTGGGAGGCAGAGGCAGGCAGATTTCTGAGATTAAGGCCCAGCCTGGTCTACAGAGTGAGTTCCAGGACAGCCAGGGCTACACAGAGAAACCCTGTCTTGAAAAACCAAACCAACCCAAAAAAAAAAAAAAAAAAAAAAAAAAAAAGACACCATAACCTTGGGGCTGGAGAGATGGCTCAGTGGTTGGGATAACTTGCTGCCCTTGAAGAGGACCCAAGCTGAGTTCCCAGCACCCACATGGTGGCTTACAACCACTCCTAATTCCAGTCCCAGGGATCCAGCAACACACACACACACACACACACACACACACACACGAGTATGCTTACTTATATGTAGACAAAACATTCATACACATAAAATAAAAATAGTTGTGTTTTTTCAAAAGTAATTTTGAAATTCACAGGAAGTACAAGAGACCCTGAATAACCAGAATAATCCTGACCAAAAAGAACAGGGCTGGAGGGACCCCACACTTTGGTTGAATTTCCATTGATTTCTCTGCTTAGGAAACCTGCTATAATTTCATTGAATGGATTTTCTAAGTGTTTAGTATTTATCTCAGCTCCCTCCACCTCATAGATTTTTTTTTTGAGTTGGTTTCTGATAATATCTCAGATCTATGCTTCTGTTTCATTTCCTTTCTGACATTTGAATGTAGATTTTAATCATTCCAGAAACTTTGAAATAATGCTGCCTACTGGCTTTCTGCTTGTGGCTTGCTCAGCCTGCTGTCTTGTATAACCTAGGACCACCTGTCCAGAGGTTGTATCACCCAGTGAGATGGGCCTTCCACACCAACCGTTAACCAAAAAGATTCCTCATAGTCTTGACTGATAGATGCATTTTTAATTTGAAGCTCAATGAGGAAAACGGCCCCAGATGGTTGTTGCTTGTGTCGGGTCCATGCGAGATCTAAGCAGGGCAGTGCCCTTTCTGGTTGATACTTTCTTTTCTGCTTGGTTGAGTCTGCTGGCGATGCGTTCCTAAATGTTTTGGGTTTTATTCACTGAAGTTTTCATTACCAGTATTTCTGGGTTTTTTGTTTCCCACCCTTCGAAATCCTCCATCTCCTTCTACCTTGCTGACTTTTATCCACATCGTTCATTTTCTTCTCAGTTATGCTGAATTTCCCTCTCCAAGTCCTAGATTGAATTCCAATGCATTTGTGTCTTCTTCAAGTCTTTGTTCATTTTTGCCAGATGGCTTCTGCATTTCTACCGCTTTACCCGTCTCACCTGTCTCAGAGGTCAGTAGAGGAGGAGCTATGATCCCCTGCAGGAGTCTTGTTGCCTGGCTCTTCCAGTCTCTTGTGTCTTCTGTGTTGCAATTTGTACATCTTTTTGTTGTCTCTTCCATTTATTATGTCTTTGGATTGTTTCTTGATTAACCTTCCCAAGACCCTGAACGCACACCGCTGCCCCCAGCAGGACTCAGCAAAGAGGAAACCCCTGGGTATTTTGGGTTGAGGTAGCTTCGGCTCCCTGCCTTCAACCTCTCCAGGGCTGGAGCTGTGCTTGGCTTACTTCTCTGCATCACCTTTCTTTTCCCTGACATATATTCACTTCCTTTATGGAGTTCCAAAATCTTCCTCTGTTGCGAATAGTCTATTGTCCCTTAATCTGACCCTGCGCTGGCTCACACAGAAGCAGGCTTTAGTCACAATGTGATCTGAAAGTTCCCTCTTAACTCTGCTAGTCCCTGAACAAAGACAGGTTTCCCTTTCATTGTCTTCTTCAGTGTTAGCTTTCACTGTAGGGGACTTTGTTCCCCTTCTTGTTGGATCTCGGTACCTCCCTCCCTCCTTCTCTCTTCTTAATTCCTTTCTCTCCTTCCTGTTCTCTGGACCGTTTTTTTCTGGTTCTTTCTCTGCACATTCGTTACTGCTTTACAGAAAACCTGTCCTTTGCTGAAAGTGTTCATCAGACCTCAGAGCTTTCTTCTTTCCCTATTTGTAATCTGGATTTCCTTCCCTTGTCAAGAACTCACACAGGCCATTGATTTACGACTGTGGGGATGGAACCCATTCTCATTCGATTTTAGAGGAAATGCTTTGCATTATTTTTCCTTGGTATAACCTTAGCTATCTGTTGCACAGAGCTTTTATTATGTTGGGGCTAGAACCCTCAGTTCCTTGTTTGTTCAAGGCTTTTATCATGAAGAGGTGTTGAATTTTTCTAAATCCTTTCTCTCCAGCTATTGAGCCCTTGATTGAACTTGTATGCTTTTTTGTGCTTGTTGATTTCTGTTTGTGGATTCTTCCTTGCATATCTGAAATAAAAATCTATCTGACCATGATGTATGATTCTTAATGTGTTGCTGAATTTGGCTTCCACCTATTTTATTGATAACTTTGCATTTATGCTAGATTTTTAGATTAGATAATTAGATTAGATAATTAGATATTTTAAGTCAAGTCCTTATCTTGTTTTTTATTAGAGCAATATTGGTGATATGGAATGAATTTAGAAACTTTACTTCCCTATTTCATGGGCTAGTTTAAAAATCACCAGTGTAATATATTTGAAAGTAGAGTAGGGGGGCTGTTGAGATGGCTCAGTGGCTAAGAGCACTGACTGCTCTTCCAGAGGTCCTGAGTTCAATTCCCAGCAACCACATGGTGGCTCATAACTATCTGTAATAGGATCCAATACCCTCTTCTGGTGTGTCTGAAGACAGCTACAATGTACTCATAAACATAAAATAAATAAATAAATCTTAAAAAAAAAAAGAAGAAGAAGGAAGAAAGCAGAGTAGAACACAGCAGTAGATCTATCCAGCCTTGAGCTTTTCTTTGTTGGAGACTACTGCTGATTCAATCTTATTACTCATTTTAGACTGGTTTATTTATACCTCCTTCAATATTGGTAGGTCATACATGTCTTGAAATTTATCAGTTTCTTCTAAATTTTCCAATTTGTTAAAGATATTCTGAAAGTATTCCTCACTGCGTCTCCAGATGTCATTTCTATGGTAATACAGCTCATTTTTGCATTTTATTGTTCTCTTGATTAATTTGGCCGAAGGCTCGTCAGCCTTGTTCTCCCTTGTGAGGACCAACTTGTCTCACCAACCCATTGTTGCTCTGGCCTGGCTCATGAATCCCACCTTAGTCCTTGTTGCTTCACATCTACTAACTTTGGGTTTATCTTGTCTCTGTTCTTCTAAGCCCCAATGGATAAATTACAATGACATGTGTGACCTGCCAATATTGAAACAAGAAGATACCAAGAGCCTAGAAAGCGGGTCTGTAATGAGCAATAAGATTGGGTTGCTTCTTTGAGACCTAACTTTTTAATGTGGTGCTCAGTTATGACCGACCCTGCAGCGCTCTATCCACGGTTCTGGGAAGCAGTGGTTTCATTTCAGCTGGCTGAGGGCCTCTCCATTTCCTCCCCGATTCTGTCCAAGGACCACTTACTATTCAAGCGTCTCTGGTCCAGTCTCCAGGGTGTATAGTGTGTGCTTTGCTTCTTACTCCTGGTTTCTAGTGTAATTCTACTGTAATCATTATGATCGGGTAAGCTGCAAGGAATTCTTTCTTTTTCCTTCTTTATATTTGCTAACTCTTTCTCTTTAGAATAAGTGGTCTGTTTTAGAGAAAACTCCATGGCCTGGCCAAAAAAAAAAAAAAAAAATGTATACCCTATAGGTTTTGAATAAAATATTCTATGGTAGAGTTTAACTTTGAAATGTCTACTGACTTTTTGGATTAATATGGCTTTTTGATTAATATGGATTACATATAAAATTCAAAGACATTCACATACCCATAAACACCACACACACACACACACACACACACATACACACACACACACACAATGTGTGTGTGTATGCATGGTGAGGTTGTAAAAATATGTTTTATACAATTTTTTGAGGCAGGTTCTCATTTTGTAGCCAGGACTGGAGTTATGAGCTATGTGACCTGGCCTGGCCTTGAAGTCATGGTGACCCTCCCATTACTGTATCTGGACTGATCTGCCCCTTGTTGCCCAATGGTGTTTATGAACCTGGGTGCATCAATGTTCCATATATATATATATGTATATATATATATATATATATATACATATACATACACACATGCACATATATGTGTGTGTATATATAGATATTTGTAATTATTATATCTAAATAGATTGTCTCCCTTATTACTATATAATGATTTCCTCTGTTCTTCCTAATTTTGGTTTGAAACATGCTTTGTCCTATCTCACAACTGCTCTGTCAGATCCTATAGCTCATGTCCTATCCCATACTGCTGTCAGATCCTATAGCTCAGGGGCTGCTCTTTTGTGTCCGTTCATTTTTCTCCCCATGTACATCGTTGCCATTGAGGTTTCTTGGAAACAGGTATTGCTTTTAACCCATTCAGCCCATCTCCATCCTGAGACCACACACATGCCCATATGTGATGTTTTTAAAGCCACCATAAAGTCACAATACGAAAGGATACAGGAACATCTGACCCCCAAAAGTTGAATTTTAAACCCACTCTCTGGTTACTTACCACTACAAATTGACTTTGGACGAGACTGGTGATCAACTAAATCCTGGTGGACTAAGGAACAGCGGGGGCAGGCCCAGACCAGAGCTCAGCCAACCAAGCTCAGGGACTCAGATTTCATGGCCTGGACTTACCTAGAGAAAAACCGCGTGGTAAATGCCTACGGTCTCTCTTACCTTTTCTCAGAAGAGCCAAGTGGAGAGCATATGACTGAGTTGGAAAACACCAAGTCCTTGGTTCACAGACTATTCACTATCCTGCATTTAGAGGAGATCCAGAAGAGACGAGAGCGCCATCTGATGGCGAAGATCGACCACCTGCAGGAACAGCTGCGGCCCTTGGAGCAGGTGGGAAGGCTTCCTAGCCTGTCTGTGTGCAATTGACGCAAGCCTTTTGTTAAGGAGTGAGTGCCTGTCACGGGAGCGTTGGGGTATTTTGTGTATGCTTATTTTCTCCTTCAGTCTGAAAATGGGCTGTGAGCTGCGACCTGTGAGACGAGTACTATCTTCCTGGTTTTGAGATGAGGGCACAAGGCAACCGAGGTGTACAGCTAGTGTGTGGCAGGTGATCTGACCCAGAGCTGGGATCTTCTGCCTCCTCAGCATCACCAGAAGTCTCTGGACAGCAGACTGTTAAATGGGATATTGTAGAGTGCTACATCTCAGGTTTTATTTCTGCCTAAGAGAACTGTGGGTGGCAAGTTAGTAATGGCTCAAAACCTATGGGTCTTTTCTCCAAACTATGGGGGAAAACACAAACAAAAACCCTGATTGTTATCTATCTATCTATTGATTGATTAATTGATTGATTGATTGATGAATGGGGTGTGGTCATCTGTTTTAAGGGAAAACTTGAATTCTTTAAGCTGTAATTCCACTTATAATATTTAAAAAATGGTTAGAGGTAAAGGAAAGGGGAAATGGGGTGGGGGGAGTTTATGGAGGGGGAATTGGGAAGGGGGACAACATTTGAAATGTAAATAAAATAATTTAAAAAATGGGTCTTCGTGTATGACTTGAAACTCTAGAAATGCAGTAATTATCTCCAAAGGCACTGGGAGAACGGTAGAGATGCACTTTTTTGGTTTTGTTTTTTCTGGATTATTTACCCACGTTTTGCTTTTTAAGAAATGATATTCTGGGTACGGTGGTGCCTGCCTTCACCCAGCACTTGTGGGGCAGAGGCAGGCAGATCTCTATGAATTCAAACCCAGCCTGATCTGCACAGCAAGTCTGGGGAAGACAGCTCCATCTACGAGATGACCCTGCTTCATTTCACAGGACAGAGTGCATCTCTGCACAGAGTGCCTGAGAGATGAGTCACAGAGTGGCCTTGGAGGGACAAAGAAAGAGGCCCAGGATTTCACATGGGTTTCAAAACCAGCTTATAGGCTTCTAATTGTAAACCTCTTATAGTGTTCATGGGTTTTGGTTTTGGTTTTTGAGACAGGGTCTCTCTGTGATCCTGGCTGTCCTGTAACTGTTTACCAGGCTGCCCTCAGACTCAGAGATCCTCTTGCCTCTGACTTCTGAGTGCTGGGATTAAAGGCATGTGACACTACGCCTGGCTAGTTTGTTTTCGACGAGCAGATATTACCTTTATAACTTAAAAATGTTAATGTACTGATTTGGAAATAAGCCATTGTTATATATTTCATAAATGTCATTTTTCTACCTACATGACCTCTTCAAAGCAATGCAAAGTGTTCACTGGTTCAACTGCTTCTTCTTGGTTTTGTTTCTCCCTTAAGTTGGCAAACTCATAAACCGAATGGTTTTCCCTTCCTCCAGGTCAAAGCTGCAATAGAAGCCCGGTCGGAAGCCAACACCAGTGGTCTCCTGTGGGCCGGCTTAGCTCTGCTCTCCGTGCAGGGCGGGGCGCTGGCCTGGCTTACTTGGTGGGTGTACTCCTGGGATATCATGGAGCCAGTTACCTTCTTCCTGTCGTTTGCGAATTCCATCGTCTTTTTTGCATACTTCATCATAACCCGGCAGGTGGGTAGTTAGGAAAATGGTAAGTCAGAATGGCTTTCTAAAACAGTTGTTCTCAACCTGTGGGTCATGACCCCACAAGACCCTTTCACAGGGGTCACCAAAGATCACTGGAAATATCGGAGATTTACATTATGACTCATAACTAGCAAAATTACAGTTATGAAGTAGCAGTGAAAGGAACTTTACGGTTGGGGGTCAGCATTACACAAGGAAGTGTATTGAAGGGTTGCAGCATTAGGAAGGTTGGGAACCTACTGGTCTAAAGCTTCGTCATCCAGGCAGGCAGTGTCTTGGTTAGAGCTCCTATTTCTGTGATGAAACACCATGACCAAGAGCACCTTGGGGAGGGAAGGGTTTACCTGGCTTATATACCCTAAGCCAGTCCTCTGAGGGAAACCAAGGCAGGAACTCAAACTGGGTAGGGACCTGGAGACAGAGGCTGGGCAGAAGCCAAGCGGGAATGCTGGTTACTGGGTTGCTCAAGTGCTTTCTTACAGCACCCAGGACCACCAGCCCAGGGGTGGTATTGCTGGTGCCGCCCTCAATTGAGCCTAGCCCTCCTGTATCGCTAGTTAAGAAACTGCCCTACAGGCTTGCTGATAGCCTGATCTAGTTCTCAATTGAGGCGCCTTTCTCTTCAGAGGACTGTAGTTTGTGTCAAGCTGACATAAAACTAGCTTGCCCAAGCAGCAAGCAACAAACCCTTTTATTTCCTGAGTCTTTTAAAGTTGTTCACAAGGTTGACTGGAGTCTTTACAGCATCAAAAAAAATTAATTCTTACAGATGAAGGAATATAAACACATGAACTCCTCCGTTGGGATAAATGAGTCATGTTCCCTACACATTAGTCAACGACATCGAACTTGGGCTACAAAAATTAGTTATTCTCAGTAACTAGTTTTGTGCCAAGGTTGCCAAAGCATCCCACTTTCGCCAGAATGTACATTTTCTTGTCCCAGTTTGTCTGCCTGTAAGAGGTGCTCTCAACTCCCATCATGCCCTGCTCTGACGGCCACTGTAGATACCTATGGCCCTTCCTCTCCCCACTTTGCCACGATGTGGCTGAATTAGTATCTTCATTTAAACGATGATGCTCCGCCGTCTCCTCTCTCCTTCAGAACTACACATACTCATCCCTCCGGAGCAGGCAGTTTCTTCAGTTCTTCCACAAGAAATCGCAGCGGCGGTGTTTTGATGTGGAACAATACAACAAGCTAAAGGAAGACCTTGCTGAGGTACCTTACTGAGAGCACATATCTGAGCTGGTTCTGTTTGGGAGACAGGGAAACGCGTACAAGGCTGAGATTTTTTTTTCATGGATTGTTTAGCCAATCTTTGGGATTGATTTTTGTTTTTTTTTTTTAAGAATATGAATTGGGGAAAAATGGCGAAAGGGAATTAATTCCCTGGTACTTTATGAAGCCATAAACTCATCTCTTAAAAAGGGATCCATAAAGCTGGGTATAGTGGCTTAGACCTTTGATGCATCCCAGCACCAGGGAGTTCTTGGTGAGTTCAAGGCTAACCTGTCTACATATTTAGTGTCAGGACAGCCAGAGATTTACAATGAGGCCTGTCTCAAAAGAAACAACTGAACAAACAAAACATCAAAAGATTCCAACAGGCATTGACCTCAGTGACTTCAATGTCTTCTTGCCCCAAGGAGATGCTGAACATGTACGATTCCCCTCAAACATCAATGCTGATGTCTCTTATTTTCTCTGACCTTGAGCTTTCCCCCCTCACAACAGGCTACAGAATCCCTGGAAAGCGTGCGCCGCTCCCTCCGCTTGCGAATCCAAGGAGAGGAAGCCAGCGAGAAGAACTAGACACACACTTTAAACTCAGCAGGCGATGTGCTGGTCTGATAGCTTACCAACTGGATGTTTTTAAGGTCTTGTTCATTTCCGCTTGACGTTTTCATACAGTTTGGTTAATAAATTTGTGTGAAACAGCAAAGTATTCATTGACAACCGCACTCCAGCTGGTTTGACAATCCGTGTGTCCTGATGTGTCAAATGGCCTGTGCACCCCAGCAGGGCTGCAGCTACCCAAGCTCCTCCCCAGCTGGCTACACATGGGGGGAAAATGATGGGCGTTAAAATGGCCAGCATTGGCATGCGTCCCCTTGGAGTACAAACTTGAGCCACAGCGTGAGACCCAGTCTCAAGAAATAAAGTTCACGTTAATAACAAGAACCAAAGTCTCACGCTGTGGCTCAAACTTGTACGCCAAGCAATCCTCCTGCCTCAGTACAGGTGTAAGTCCTAACGCCCGGTTTCTTTTTGTTTTTTACTGTGCAATAGTTGTATGGCCATAACACTGTATCGACGGTACAAATGCCCCACTAGCCATACTGGTTCCTCCTCAACTGCTGGCGAAGCAAGGCACCTAAGGCATTGCTTTTATACCAGCAAATTACGTATTCCTGTTCTCAAAGCCCCACTAGAACCCTTAACCAGCAGGTTAGTGACGAAATATTAGGATTCAAAAATGTGTATGTTAACAAGAACCTTAAAGGAAAACTAATTATACTGTTAATTCAATCGTCTGCTAAAAATGTCACGATCTTCAGTTTTAGGTTACTGTAGCATCCCATTTTGGTAGATGTTTTGCCTACAGTGGTCAGGACTCACTGCTTGCTGGCCTACAGTGTCATGTAGTACACATGACATGGCTAGGTGTCATGTCACATGTCTTTTTCAGGTAGCTATCACTGTGTATGTGCCTATAGGGGTTGTATGTACCTAGAGTGGCTAATTATTACTATACATGTGCCTGTATGTGGTTACATGTCACTATATACTATATTTCATCCTCAGAGTGCCATAAAATAATTCTGAAAGGTTTATTGTTTCCAAAATGGGAATTAAAGCCACATATAAAGTTTACCTTGATTAGAGGTAAACAAGATAGTAAATGAATACATGACCAAGTCAAATAGGCCCACTATAAATCACATAAACATAGGAATTAGAAAGTGTCAATGAGTTCTTAGACATTTTATTACGCGAAAACAATCTCAGTCTAGAGTTTCAAAAGTCTTTACAAACATTATACAGTAAACTCATATAAACAGTGTCACAAAAGGGGAGGCAAAGTAGTTGGTATTTAGAGTAATCTTACAGTTTACTAAAAATGTAATAAATGTAGTAGACATTGATGCATAGTAATTTCCTGAGGATTATTTTTAGCCCTTCCACCACGTCCAACATGATTGAAAAGTAACAAATATAAAACATTACTTTTCTATGGCATCTACAAAATTGAAGCAGTTTACATTGATGGGTGAAAGTCTTCCACCAGCTGGCCTTTGTATAAAAAGGGAAATGTGTGTGAAATATATGTAGCAAGACAGATGGCCCTACTTGCTAGGTTTGGGACAGAAATGCAGCTTTTTGGTCAGCATTGAGGCGAAGCAGGGCACCTGCTTCTTGCCGATTGCATCCGGGTCTTTGCAGAAGTCCACGCGGCGCTGAGAGACCTTTCTGTTCACCAGCGTGAGCAGCTCCGTGAACTCCAGGGAACTGCCGTACCTCGCCAGCATCTCACACAAATCCTGAATGTACCAGGAGCCATTCACAGTTTCTCGGTGAGAGTAATACCCTAGAACGAGAGAGGGGGTGCCTCATGGTCACGGAGAGACACTTAGGATGAAGTCAGTTACAGAAATGACAGCTCCCAAAAGTCCCTGAAAGACTAAAGCATGCTGCTCATGGTGTGGTTATGATTCTTCTACATCGCTTAAGCTAATATAGGAAAACATATTAATTCTATGGTTTTACATAAAGGATTAATGAAATTTGACAGAAGCCATCTAGGAAAGGCTATGGCAAGTGAGTGAGTCTCCTGGAGATGGCCCACTGTTATTTACATGGCTGTGATGGGCGCCCTCTGGAGAGGCACAGCCCCAGAAACTTCTCCCCAGGATCGCCTCTCTCCATGCTGATATGCCTTTCCAGACACTATCACTTAGCCCAATGATTCCTGGGCATCAGCCCACCCTACTGGGCAAATTTCTTGCAGATCAACATGAAGATGAACTTTCATGAAGTAATGCTGTTAAAATGAATTAATGACTTTATAGCATTCCTGATTTGGTTCAAATAATTTTAGGAAAAAAGTTGGGAGAGAGAGCCACCCTCCCAACCCCCACTCCCACCCTAATAGGCTGCTATCAGCATGACCCTAACTGCCAATGCCATACCCTTTTTTGCTGCCTGCCTCAGTTTACCCTGTGAAGCCAAAGAAGGCTTTTGACAGAAATTTTCTCTACTTTCTGAAAAAGCAAACTAGAACAAAATAATACCCAATGAATTTGAGATCAGAGATTAAACAACAACTATTTAGATTGAAAGCAAAGAATCTAGCAAACTATTTTTCAGCAAGGCTTTCCACAAATATATCAAAGGGGTGCTGCCACGCTATCACCAAATGACAGCAAGCTGCTAACAGCCAACACAACTACACAGCTGCTGTTGTTATTCTGTAAGTTATTTTACATGTCATTCATCAATCAGAAAGGACCCCTTCACTGTGATTAGGCCTGTGGCTTTTTAACAGAACACAGTGATTCAATTGTGGAAAACCACTCCAATTCAAAGGTGACAGGCTTAAGCCAAAAGTACAGGTCACCGGCTCCCATCAGCCTCTGCTCGCTCACCTTCTGCGACAGAGTAGCACATGAGGAAGTCTGCCCCTGCCGGCAGCGTGTACACGGACGCAGCATCCACCTGGGTCACGTTGTCCAGCTTGTCTGTCTGGTGATCCACCATGTCCAGGGGAACCACGGGTACGTCATGCTGGCTACCCCGACAGGCCTACAGAAGAGAGGGGAGAGGGCACGTTCTCTGCCTGCCACCTTGTTACCGATGCTTGATGTGCGGTGAGAGTATGTAATTCAGCATACCTCCCGTGAGAACGGAAGCCGGGTGAGCAACTCAAAAACGAGGCAATCAGGCTCTGAGAGATGCAAGCTAACAAAGCTGATTTCTCAATGATGTTTCCTTTTAGACAATGTTTATAAAACCTGGTCTAACCCACCCTGCAAATAAATATGCTGAATGGTATAAAGAACTATCTCCCTTCCTTACCTGAATGTTTTATTCAATCAGGTAATTACTCCAATTGACCACTGAGGTCACAATCTGTCAACATTTGAAACAGCATTGACTCAAGAGGTCAGCTATGCTCTTGCCTTTGCCTTCTCTTCCCACTGTATTTTTAAAATTATGTTTTAAAAAGTATGTATCTACGTGTATATCTGTGGCTGTGCACATGTGAGTGCAGGTGCCCCCGGGGGTCAGAAGACGGTGTTGGGTGCCTTGGAGGAGGGATAGGAATGCAGCTCCCCTGCAAGAGCAGCAATATGTGCCTTCGTCACTGAGCCACCCCTCCAGCTGCAAGCGCCCACCTGCCCGTGTGCGCCCTTGCCCTCTCCCTCTCTCGATCTCTCTCCAGACGACCATGTTCCCACTTCAAGGTGAGTTCTAAATTTATCTCTATTCATTTCGATTGAGAAGCTAGTATTGAAGTTTTTTGCTTGGCTTGAGGGCCTCGTGGTTGCTCGTCCAGTGCTCGTCTACTGAGCTACACTCTGCTCCTCGGGGTTACAGGCTAAACCGGGCTCCTGCCTCAACTTCACATGCTGAAGCCTCTAATACCAGATCTGTCATGCTCCATGCTCCAAACACTGGTTTGTTTGTTTTTTTTTTTTTTCTTTCTAAAACTGTCTGGCAGCTTGGAGAAGTGTAAGGAGATGAAGCAGGAGAAGATAAGACTGCTTCCTCCCCCATCACCTCCCCTGGCTTCCATGCTCCCACAGATCCGAGCCCAGTGTAGCTAGGCTGCCTTCTAGGGTCCTGTGCAATCCACGTCCAGTGGCTCCTCCTCCAAACCCAGCCCAGCCACACAGAGGTGACTATCTGTCATACCAAATGTTAATCACTTTGATTGGTTGGTTTTTCAAGAAAAGGTGGCACTGGCTGGCCTAGAACACACTCTATAGACCAGGCTGCTTGCTGGGGGGCCTCGAACCCATAAGCTTGGGGATTAAAGGTGTGCTCCTGCCCAGTTCAAAACACTCTTATAATAAAGAAACGCCAACAACTCAAAGTACAACTCTAGTTGACCAGGATTCAAAAAGGGCCTTTCTAATTATTAGAGGAAATTATTTTAGGAATTGACTTTTTAACCTTTTTAACCAACACACAGAGTTTTATAGCTGAGATCAGTCTTACCTGGATGATAAATATCTTGGGTTTTCCAACCAGGCTCTGACACTTGTCTCCTTTGAACAAGCCAGTCAACGTCTGAATTTCAATTTTGGCGTCGTATGCGTAAACGTGGTTGCCTTCCCCATGGCTCAGGAAGACACAGATGAAGCAATCGGCATCTATGTGGCTTGAAGTCGACACTACAGATGCCCCCAGGAACACACGCAGAGGTGAAAAGGAGAGTTTGTTATCCACACGTGGAATCACAAGTTACAGGCACGAGAACAAAAATACACTTACATAACAGCAGGAGAGGGGCCTGCTTCAAAAAGTCAAACTTCCTGCAATAACACACACCTTTTTCTTCCTTAATATTGGGTCTCAGTTGGCCAGGCTACAGTGTTTCTTGGCCCTAAACTCTTTCTGATGTTGGTTGTTTGAGACAGGGACTGACACTGTGGCCTGTAATCTTTCACCCCCAGCCTCCCGGTGCTGTGTTACAGGTAATGACCTACCATGGCTGGCTTAAAAAACAATTATTAAAATTTAAAGCAATTTCTCAAGAACAGAAAAATGGAGAAAAAAAGGCTGGGGAACTCCTTTAAGATCCAAGTTACTTAAAGATACAACAACAAAACCATCCTAGATCAACATAACATCCCCAAGACCATGGATACAGAAATTCTCTGTAAAATGCTTGCAAGCAGAATTCAACAATACACTAAAAAACCATGACCAAGTTAATTTAATTGCAGGATTATAATGATGGCCCATCATATACAAACCAGTGACTATAATACAGGATATAAATAGACTCAAAAACGGAAATACATTATCATCGTGAGAGATGCAGAAAAAGATGTTGACAAAGTTCACTATCTCCTGATGGAAGCCCTGAAGAAAGCAGGACCAAAAGGAACACAGTTCAACACCACACAGGCTGCATATGAGCGGCCTACAGCAGCTCCACACCAGCAGGAAAAGCGAACCATTTCCTCGAAGGACAAAAGCCCCTCCACACTTACTTAACACGCTGCTGTGTTAGCTAGCACAGTATGGCAAGAGGAAGAAATGAAAGAGACACATACGGGAAAGGCAGAAGTAAATTATCCCTGTTTGTAGACGATGCAATTTGCTAATTAAAAGACACTAACCAGCAGGAGAGATGGCTCAGCAGGTGAGAGCGCAGGCTGCCCTCTGTTCGGTTCCCAGCACCCACGAGGCGGCTTGCAAGCATCTGTTACTTTAGACTTCAATGCTCTCGTTTGCCCTCTGAAGGCAGCAGGCAGTTTACACGCACACAGACAAAACACTCAAACACATAAAGTTTTAAAAATTAAAAATAAAAAAGCACTAAATACTCCAACAGAAAAATTCAGATCTGATTAACCTTTTCAGCCAAACAGCAGGATACAAAAATCAGAGCTTTCTTGTATGTATGCTGCCCACTGGGAAAGAAAGCAGAACAGAATCCTATTTACCATAGCACTGAAAAAGAAACAAACAGAAATAAACTAGAGGTGAAAGGCCTCCAGCTCCTGAGGTGACAATAGTGAGAAAATGGCTACCATACAAAAGCTACCTATGGGCTCTCATGACAATTCTTCACAGAATTAGAAAACATCTTGAGTTGGATACTGAAGCAGGAGGGACCCCTAATAGCCAGGGCAGTCCTGAGCAAATAGAACAACGCTGGGGTTATCGCCATACTGATATCCAGTGTGGTGCCAGCAAAGACACACCGACCAATGGGATCGAGGACCCAGAAGTAAACCCACACAGCACAGAGACACATCGACCAATGGGACCAAGGGCCCAGACATAAACCTACACAGCGCCAGACGACTAATTTTTGGTAAAGGTATCAAAGCATACATGAGAGAAAAGACAAAAGACAATCTCTTTAACAAACTGTGCAGGGAAACTGGACGTCCACTGGAGAAGTGACTTTAAGACCTGAAATGACTATAAACACTTCAAGATCCAGGCATAAGCAGGATGCTGAGACGGCTGGCAGGTAAAGGTGCTTGTGGCTCAGGCTGAGGGAGTCCCAGAATCCACATGGTAGAAGACTCCCTCCCAAAGCTGGCCCACAATATCCACATGGGTGCTGTGGCATGCATGTAGGCTCACACCCCTGCAGACACAAAATAGTACATGAGTAAGAAAAAGAGTAAGTTACAGACAAAGCCTTTCTAAAAAGGACTCCAACAGCTCAGGAAGCACTTCCAGGAAGCACTTCCAGGAACTGCCAAATGGGGCCACATGAAAAATTAAATGAACTTCACAGCAAAAGAAACAATTCCCAGAGTGAAAATATAGCCTACAGAATGAAAGGAAATCTTCTTTTGGCCGTACATATGAAGAAATTAGGTTAGTATCTAGACTATATAAAGAATGATGGGGGAGGGGAAAACCTACTAGAAGGCCAAATAATCCAATCAGAAAATGATGAATGAAACACAGGTATGCTTCTCCAAATACGAAGTACCAAGCCAGGTGGTAGTGGCACATGCCTTTAATCCTAGCAATTCAGAGGCAGAGGCAAGTGGATGTCTGAGAGTTCAAGGCCAGCCTGGTCTACACAAAGAGTTCCAGGACAGCCAGGGCTATACAGAGAAACCCTGTCTTGAAAAAAAAGAAAAGAGAAAAATGTGAAATACCAAGTGTCAGTAGCGAGGTGACAGAATGTTCATCAATCTCAGCCATCAGAGACACAAATCAGAAAACCTTGGGATCATTTCCTCTCGGTCAGAATGGTTCTCATTAAAAAAAAAAAAAAAAAAGACAGCAACAAGAACCAGTGCTGGGGAGGGTGGGAAGTGGGCAGATGAGGGGGGAATTGGCCTAGGGAAGAGGGAAGGAGGCTGGGGAGGAGGGAAAGGGGATGCAGAGGAAGGAAGGGGTTTGGGGAAGAGGGAAGCAGGCTAGGGAGGAGGGAAAGTAGGCAAGGGAGGAGGGAAGGGGGCTGGGGAGGAAGAAAGGGGGCTGGGGAGGAGGGAAGGAGGCTGGGGAGGAGGGAAGGGGACTGGGGAGGAGGGAAGGGGACTGGGGAGGAGGGAAGGGGGCTGGGGAGGAGGGAAGGAGGCTGCAGAGGAGGGAAGGAGGCTGGGGAGGAAGAAAGGGGGCTGGGGAGGAGGGAAGGGGACTGGGGAGGAGGGAAGGGGGCTGGGGAGGAGGGAGCCCTTTTACAGTGCTGGATAGAGTGTAAGCAACCATAGGCACCATGGAAATCAATCCCAAGCTTCCTCAGAAAACAAAGCCCAGCTCCCAGCTGCACCACCCCTGGGAACACACCCAAGGGGATCTAGGACAGCTCATGGAGACACCCGCTCACCCATGCTTACAGCAGCACGACTCACAACAGACAAACCATAGAATCAGCTTAGCTGTCCTTCAACTCATAACAAGTAGAGAAACGTGGTGCATCCACACAGTGGAGATTTACTCAGCCATAAAGAACTAAATATGTCATCCGCAAAAAAATGCATGGAACTGGAGATCATCGCCCTAAGCAAAACAGGGCAGGCCCAGAAAGAGAAGACTCACATTCTCTCCCTGAAAGTGCAGCCTTTAGCTTCACGCAACTCTCTCACCTGTCATCCTCACACAACATGAACATAGAAGGCAGACTCTCTGGGAAGAGGAGGGAGACCAGCTGGAGTGGAGATGAGGGAACAGATGATAAAGAGTAAATATGGTCAAAAATGCACAATGCACTTGGAACATGAATGTCACTATGAAACCTGCTTTATACAGTGACTATTTGGTATTTTCAGAATTATTTTTTAAAGATCCATGTGACTTTGGTAATACATTAAAATATTCTTTGAATAAGCAGACTTCCCTACAGTAGACCAAAAACCTATAAGCAACCATGCAACAGCTGCCTCTGTGGCTGCACCCTGTGTCATACCAGACTCTCAAGAGCTTCCGGGAGAGCCGAGACCCCATGTCCTCCAAAGCTAATGAGAAAAGCAGGAAACCTAGTAAACAGCCAGTTTCAATTATAACTATTTTCAATTTAATTAAAGGAAAGCACAAAATGATAGTGCAAAGAGCAATAACAAGCCGTTATTGCTGAAGGCTCAAAGCATGCAGGGAGGACTGACTCTAAATTGCATTATCATAAGAAAACCTACTGCTTGATGCTGCAACAGATCACAGACCCAGGTAATCAGATCTACAGACAGATAGCATCAAATACCCATCCCACCAGAGACCTTAAAGAGCAAGGCTACCTACCCTCGTGAATTTTGAGCAGGAGTTCTTCTGCTCTGAGGTCGTTAAAGCATTTCACTTCAAATCCTAGATCTGAAAACCTGGTGACACAATGAACTCAGAATTAGCTTGTGAGTATTTCCGGGCTATCCGAGACCCTTACCTCCTTGAGGAATTCCATGCCTATTTTTAAGACATACAAAAAAAACCGACCATGGCAATTCCCTTGATCATCTGCCCTGTGAAAGGGCTTAGCAGTGACAAGAGCCAATTCAATGATGACTCTTACCATCTACTGCAGACCTTAGTGACAAGGAAAACCCAGAGGTTTGTTTGTGTTAGCCTCATGCATGCTAAGCACATGCTGGGTCCCAGGGAGGCTCTCAATCCACCATCAATGCTAAATTACGATTAGCTAGCACTTAGGTGTATCATGATGCCAGAGTTACCTGCGAGTCAGGTTGTCTCTGTCTGCGTTGGTGCCCCGCCTCTCTGGGAGGGTCAGGTGCCAAAAGAACCTCTCGTGATTGAAGATGAGGGCAACTCCTCTCCTCTTGTGGTCCATCTTGTACTGCTCGGCTGGATCGAACACTTCCCTACTAATGAAGAGTTAAAAAACCCAACAATCACTCCAGGCCCTTTGCCGAGGAGGTTCTCCACGGCCTAATGCAGTTCCTGGCTGTGGCGACCCCCACCCACCCGGCAAGTTATATTTGTTGCTACTTTGTAACTGTAATTTTGCTACTCTTATGAGCTGTAATGAAACTATTTGTGGTTTCCAAAGGCCTTAGGTGACCCCTGAGAAAGTTGACTCCTGTGAAAGTCTTTTGACCCCACAGGGGTCATTACCCACAGATGAGAATTACCACTCTAACCAAACCTACATCTCAGCTCCCCAAATGCTAAACATCACTGAACCTTATAAGATGTCATTATGTAAGATGGTTGTGACCAAGAACAGAAAGGCTTTTTTACAAGACAAGAACATCTTTACCTTTTGTAGAAGCCATCGGTTTCTGTCATGTTTTACTTTCACCTATTAGGAAAACAAAGTTGTTGTTTGTTAACTTCATTTTTTTTTTTTTTTGAGACAAGATTTTATTATGTAGCCCTGGATGGTCTGGAACTCTCTATGTAAACCTGGATGGCCTCTAACTCACAGAAACCGCGTGCCTTGGCCTCCTGAGGGCTGAGATTAAAGGTGTGTGCCACCACACCTTCCTCATTTATTTTACTTTCAACGAAAGTGCAGCAAAGGTGCTCCGCCCCTCAGACCCCAGACCTCTAAGACTCACGGGAAAAAGGGGGAGGTATCCTATGAGTAAATCAACTACAGCGACATTCTGCTCCTCTGGCTTTCAAAATAATAAATGATAAGCAGAAATGGAGACATTCTTATCCGAACACGTGTGCCTTGAGTTAAACAATTCTGTGGTTATAGTTTGAGGGAAACACAGTTGCTTTGGTGTACAGAGCAGGAGCGGAATCATATAGGGGAACTGAGTCCACTCTGTGGTTTACAGTGTTTCCAGCACATGAAATCTACTTAACTGGAAGAGGGCAAGGCCTGCATTGCAAGGCTCAGATTTTGGTTTTCTGAGTCACCTATTTCCAATGAAGACACTGTTAAGGGATCCCTGACTCACTACTGACACCTCACAGCCCTCTGAGCCACCCTTCATTGCATCCTTCCCTACTCTGGGGAGCGCTATCTGACAGGCCTCTCTGTGTTGATCCAGTTGCTCAATGTACACAACGCAGTGTGTTGGTCACTAGCCACCTGTGGCTACGGAGCACCTGAGATGTAACAAGTCCAACAGAGCAGCACAACTTTATTATCACCTCAGTGTCGTTCAGGGAGGCCTCACAGTCATGGGCTCAATGCATTTGTTCCTCCTGGCTCAGCATGTGGAGTAGCTCAGACAGGAAGCACTCACCACCTGGCCCAGCTCCCAATGCCAGTAAATGTAAAGAGACACATTCAGGGCTGGAGAGATGGCTCAGAGGTTAAAAGTACTGACTCCTGAGTTCAATTCCCAGCAACCACATGGTGGCTCACAACCAGCTGTAAGGGGGGATCCAATGCCACCTTCTGAAGACAGCTACAGTGCACTGACATTCATAAAATAAATAAATCTTAAAAAAGAAAAAGAAAAAAGAAAGAGGCACATTCAACAGATGGCATCTGTACTGTCATTGGTTCAATAATCTGTTCTCCTTTGGTTAGTTACCAAATTAAAGGGAGGTGAGAGTTATGGACAAAGAAGAAGGCTAACAGGATACAACTTTGGCAGGGGTCTTTGACGTGGAGTCGATTATTCCCCGCCCCCCGCCTTAAACAGACTTGTTCTAACCTCATGTCAATAGAGCAAAACCACAGCCACCCTGGCGGTGAGGCTGAGTGGGGAGGCGGCTCAGTCCCCTTTAGCCTAGAGTTCACCCAGGCAGCACCATTTCTCAGTGAAGAGTCCAGTCGGGCATTTCCTTGTCCAATAGGTGCTAAGTAGGTTTCCTCCGTCTGCCTCAGAATTGCCAGTGAGTGTTAGAAGGCTGACTCCTGGGTCATGGTGGCTACTGAGACCTACAGAGCCAGAATCCAGGAAGGGACTGCCAACCTGCCTTTGTAGCAAGGCACCTGAGAGCTGCCAAAGTGGCAAGAATGCCAGCCACAGCTTGCCAAGTCCCTTGAAAGCCTTGAAGACCAACTCTGCTCTTCCTATCCAATGAGAAGCTTCAGTGTGGGTTGTCTCACACATCTCCCTCAGCCTAGTCAGGGCCTAAGTAACTGTTCAAGATCTATTAAAAATAACATCCAGTTTCAAGGCTGTCAAATTCACGCCCTCACTAAGGGTTTGTTTAATGTAAAGCTGGGGTCTTTTAATAAAGTTTTGACATGTATTTGTGTATGTGTGGGAGCTGGCAGACACACGCCACAGCTCTGTGGAAGTCAGGTGACAACCTGCAGAAGCAGGTTCCTCTTTCCATAATACGGTCCCAGGTCCCAGGGTTGGTGGCAAGTGCCTTTACCTGCTAAGATCTCTTGCCAGCACTCAACAGTTTTAATATATACTTAATATATGTGTAGGGAAATTACAATAGATAGCCAAGATATCTGTCTTAATTGGGGATTTCATTGATGTAATGAAACACCATGACCAAAAAGGAGTTGGGGAGGAAAGGATTTATTTGGCTTATGCTTCCATGTTCATCGCGAAAGGAAGTCAGGACAGGAACTCAAACAAGGCCGAAATCTGGAGGCAGGAGCTGATGCAGAGGCCGTGGAGGCAGATGGTTTACTGGCTTGCTCAGCCTGCTTTCTTTTAGAGAGAACCCTGGACCACAAGCCCAGTGATGGCCGAACCACAGTGGGCTGGGCCCTCCCACACTGATCACTAACTAAGAGAAAGCCTTACAGGCTTGCCTACAGCCTGATCTTATTGGGCACTTTCTTAACTGAGGCTCCCTCTTCCCAGATGACTTTAGTTTGTGTCAAGTTGACATAAGACTACCCAGCACAACACGGATGCAGGCTTCTCAAGAGAGTCTTGCCTTAGCAAGGGTTCAAAAGCAACGTACCCCAGACTGGCCTCAAATTCACATTCCTTTTGCCGCAGTCTTCAGAGCCTGGCTCACAGCAAAGCAGCTTCAAAGCGTATATGGCACAGCATTTCCCCAAGAGCTGTTCTGTGTTATCTACGCTGACCTTGAACCTGAGACTTTCCGGCCTTGGCCTCTTTTGTAGCAGAGATTAAGATAGCCTATAGGAGGGTTAGAAATGTGTGGTCTCCTCTGTTCTGGTTCTCAAAACTGTACACAGCATTAATCGTCAGTCTTGGCCATGTCTCACTTCTCCTTTACTGTTCGACCCTACAGTAAGCATGGCCTCTGAGCTCCTTAGTTTAATTTGTATAAAATCACTCACCTCTTTTTCTCTTTATGGTACCCTCCAGATAAAGCTATCAGCCACTGTAATTGATTGCATGGGACGGTAGATACTTTATCTTACTACTTCCAAAGCTCAAGAACACAGAACAGGGCCAGTCCTGCCTAAGGTCGGAACCGAAAGCCCGGCACTGGTGGATTACAAAGTCTGTACTACATGTCACCAGGCATTCCACTAAAGGTCACTTTCCAAACTAGTGACCTTCATGAGAATCTACCCATATTCCCTGTCAACCATCTACTTAATAACCTGTAAGAAGTAACTCACCTCCCTAGAACATACTCTGGAAAGGGCACATACACATAGAACTGAACAGGAGAGGAAAGGAATCAAACAAAAGGGTGAGCGGCACGGTGCCCTCCCCCAACCTGGCTTCCCACCCCTCACTACTCATCCCTAAACTGGAGATGACCACTAGACCCTGTGTGTCCAATAGGACCACTCCTGGTAGGACCATGGGGACTTTTACAGTTTTCCTCTGGAATAAGGACAGAAGTTCTGAAATAAAGGCCGTCTCTGATAGACCTTAAAGATTTTTCAGGCTTGACGTCGGTTTTGATAGGCGACAGGAAGCCTGTTCTGAGGGAAGCAAGAACTAGCAGTTTATCACTGTGTGGAGAAAAGTTATTTGGGGCTAACGCGTAGACAGCAACAGGTTTGCTGGCTGCAGAAGACACTGTGGCGGAGGTGCTCGCCCAGGTCTGGCCTTGGTTAGGGGTCTTGAGCCCGGTTACCGCAGGCCTGTGCCCCAAGCCTTGGTCCGCCTCCTCTTCCCACTTTTCAGACAGACGCGAGCAACAAAAACAGGATTCAACTTGCAGAGCCAAGTTCTCCACTACACAGTGCAAGCGCCGCCCTCTAAAGTTTAAACAGCCGGGAAGCAGCGGACGTGAGGACAAAAGCGCTCGGCGGGGTTAGCCTGAGCAAAATACCGCTGCTACGTCCTTCACTGCACAGCGCCGCAAGCCCACTTCTGTCAGTCCTAGCAGTCCCCGGAGGCCACCACCCTTCTCTGCCCCGTGCCCCACGCACGCACGGGTGTCCGCACTTACCTGCCCGCGAGCTCCCACCGGTGTCCTAGCCCTGAGGCCTCCGCTCGTCCACCCGTTTCCTGCCAGCCCCGCCCCGCCTCCTGCCCCGCCCCAGGATCCGCCTCTGCCTCCCCAAGCAACTGGGCCCTTTGTCACCCAGGCAACGCCAGGACGCCACTGCGTCTTCCTCCTGCACAGAGCCTGGCTGTGTGTAAGCATATGTGTATGTGTAAGTGTTGGGGAAGAGGGCACTGCCCGGGGAGCAAGTAGGGCAACTTCACGTCCAGGGTGGTGAACTCAGTGTTGCCGTCCCCGCCCGACAATCGCTCTTCGCCACTTCATCTAGTGCTCAGTTTAGTGTAGAGAGCTTACTCTACAGTCAGAGGGCTTTTTTCCTCATGTTTTTGTTGTTGTTGTTGCTGCTGCTGTTTGGACAGGGCTTTAGACAAAACAAAACGGAGGCAACTCCTGGACTTTCTTCCCACCCCCCAACCCCCTCTCCTCCCTCCTTCCTTCCCTGAGTCTCCTGTAGCTGAGGTCCTGACCTTGATCCTTCAGCCCCCACACTCAGTGCTGTGATAACTGTCTTTGTGCCACTGCACCCAGGACTCTCGCATGCTAGCCTAGCACTCTACCAATTCCTGGATGTTTAAGTCTGGCTTATAAAAGTAGGGGTAGTTTGGCAGTGCATGCATAAATTCTAAGAACGACAGTCTATCTGTAGGTGATGGTGACCATGGCCTTTCCTGTCATATTGTGCCTACTGTGTGCCACCTTGTCATTTAAAAGCAAGCAACTATAGATGATAAAAATTATGTTAAGGTGTTACCAGCTGACTGAGGAGTCTTTTATTACACTACTTAATCATGCGTATATGTGTAGGAAGTGTGTGTGTGTGCATGTGTGTAGGAAGTGTGTGTGTGTGCATGTGTGTACATAAGGGAGGTTCTTTAACAGGGCAGGGCGGGCTCACACATGCGTAGTCTCATGCCTGCTGCAGCAGGCTTTGGGCATCTGCAGGTATCTTTGCACAGCCTTTGGCCTTCACTAGTCTCAATGTCACCATTTCTATTAAAATAAGACAGTGGAAGTCTTGCTGTGTCTTGCTTACTGAATAAACCTTTTTCCTTGCCCCGAAAACATGTCCGAAATTAATTGGGCCCCTCTTGATGGCAAGTAAAGAGGGTTAGGCTTAGTAATATTCAATTGTCTTAATAATGATTTTCTCTGTCATTACGACATGGCATTTCAAGCTTTCCCTCCAGTGGTGGTGACCAGTTAAACCTGCACTCAGAACCGTGCCTTTCATGGGGGAAGCTCAGGGAAAATGGCTGGGAGTTGCTCTCCGTTCTCTTGTTTGGGGAAACAGTGTGGTCTATTTTTATTTTTATTTTTTTACTTATTTAGGTCTCATCATCCCCAGCCCAGCTGCCTAGACCTAGCAGAGAGTGAACTTCAGGGTGTCGACCACCGTCCTGGTTTGAATGGCTTGTCTGACTCCCAAGACTGCCTATGCTTTGGATATGACTTTCATTATTTATCTGAGTCCTGACAATGCATCTCTATCTCACTATATAGGAGCAGGATCCTCGACTGGCTGGCCTTCCACAAATTTGAAAGGAGCAGATAAAAGGGACTGCTTTTCATGCTTTAGTACCTTCTTATCTCAAAACATTGTTATTACTTCTTTCCCCTTTTGATACATGATCTTCCTATATAACTCACACTGGCCTTGAACTTGTGATTATCCTGCCTCACCTTCCAAGTACAAGGATTAAAGATAGGCACAATCACACCTTCCTTATTGTTTCACTTACACACACACACACCCCACACACACACACCTGCACGGTTATTTATGCACATGTTTCCATGTGCCCATAGAGTCCTGAGAAGAAGGACCTTAGAGCAGGAGTTAGAGGTGGCTGTGAGCTGCCCAATTAAACCCACTACAGGGCAGCAAGTATATCTTCTGAGCCATCTCTCCAGACTCCATTAATTTTATAGTCTATGTAATTAAAGGGATTTCATTATTTTGTGCTGTTTTATTTTAATTATTTATTTTGAGGTAGGTCTCCCTTTGTAGCCCAGTCCAGCCTCTAACCCATTATCCTGCCTCAGCCTCCAGAGTGCTGGAGGTATAGCGTGCACATCTAACTGTAATTATGGATTTTGAGGTAACATTTCATCTAACTTGACATTCAATAAATTTTTCATTGGTGGTTTGCAGCCTATTCCTATAACAAATGCCTTAGACAAAGCAACTGAAAAAGAAAAATGTTTACAAAATAAAGCTTAGCTTCAGGGGCTTGGTCTCTGTGGTGGTTTGAATAGACTTGGCTCCCAGGGACTCTATGTGTTTGAATGCCTTAGCCCATAAAAGCAGCACCATTGGGAGGCGTGGCTTTGTGGAAGTGGGTGTGGCTTTGTTGGAGAAAGAGTTGCTAACTGTGGGGAGGAGCTTTGAGGTCTCCTGTGCTCAAGCTATAACCAGCTTGACACACAGCCTCCTTTGCTCCCTGCAGATCTACATATAGAACTTTCCTCCCTCCTCCAGCACCATGTCTGCCTGCACGCCGCCATGCTTCCTGCCTTGGCGATAAAGGACTAAACCTTTGAAACTGTAAGGCAGCCCCAGCTAAATGTTTTTCTTTATAACAGTTGCTCTGATAGCTGGGTGTGGTAGCAGATCTCTGGGAGTTCAAGGCCAGCCTAGTTTACAAAGGAAGCCCAGAATAGCCAGGGCTCTGGGACACAGAGAAACCCTGTCTTGAAACATAAACCAACAAGAAAAGAGTTGCCGAGGTCATGGTTTCTCCTCACAGCAATAAACCCAAACTAAGTCAGTCCAATTGGGTGGCCGATGGTTCTGGGGGCTGAGGCAAAGCAGCACGGCATGGTATGAGTACATGACAGAGGAAGAAGCTCACCTCATGGCAAGCAAAAGGCAGGCAGGGTGGAGAGGGGAGCCCCAGTGTCCATGAACTTCGGTAGTGGCTGGGACTGGGGGCCAAGCCTTTAATACTCAGGCCTTTGATGACATTACAGATCCAAAGCAGAAGCAGGCCTGGGGTAAAGAGCTAAAGGCTCAGGTTCCAGATAGTGACCCACTCCATCCAGTTCTAGCCACGCCCTCTAAACGTTCCACAACCCCAAACAGCACCACTAGCTGTCGACCAAGTGCTCAAATATGAGTTTGTGTTTTCCATCCAAGCTGCAGTAACTTACTTACAAATGACAGATGCGTCACTTTAGACTTTTAAAGCAAGCACTATCAACAGTAAGTGGTTGAGGTCCACTTCCGTGAGTCTGACGCACATTCCTGCCAGACAGCCACTTGTTGGAACCTAGCAAGCTTCCTTCCCTGGAAGGAAGAAGACAAAAAAAACAAAAACAAAAACAAAAGCAAAACAAAACTAGTAAGCCATGCCAGATCCAGCAGAGACCAAAAGTTGGCTGACAGGAGGGACTGGCCCCATACCTGATTACCACTCGCTTTTATGGAATTTACTATCCCAAAGGCTTTTAGCTTGTCACCTACGCTAGGAATGAAACACAGGGAATATATTCTAAGTAATTTGAGAATCATACTTTGGTCAGTGCTAACAATTTCCAGCGCTAACTCTGCCAACCCTCTAATTTGTTTGCCTCAGAGAACTCACATAAACATGGATTCCGACCCATCTGCTTAAGGAAGTGTGTGTCACAGTTGGAAGCAGCCTGTCTCCCACCTGCTGGTACTGCTGAGGGGTGTCACTGGATCATAAACATCAAGACATCAAAGCAGTGGTCAGTTCACAGCCGAATAACTACTGGGATTTGATGGAGAAGTGTCCAAGGTGGAGCCCCTCTCCCCCCAGGGTGTGTCTTGTGCTCAGCCCCTCCCTGTCTCTCCTCTGGGAGCTATAAGCCCTCTACCTTCATCTTCTCAGCAGGCCCCGTAACAGTGGGCAGTGACCAGGGATAAAAACCACTTCCGCCTCTGGTTTTTCTCAGAACTCTGCCACAGGGAGGGAAGCCCAAGAGCCAAGGAAGTTAAATTGTCAACAGGGGTGTCAAAGACGCTACAGATGTGAAATGAAGAAATCTAGAGGCTGGAGAGATGACTCAGTGGTTAAGAGCACCAGATAATCTTCCAGAAGATCCCAGGTTCCAACACCCATATCACCACTCACCATCGGCTCTAACACCAGTTCCAGGGATACTGCCACCCTCTTCTGTCCTCTGCAGACACCAGGCATCATGCACGCGGTGTGGACATCCATGGAGACCAAACGCCCATACACATACATACATTCATACATACATACATACATACATACATACATACACACATAAATACATACATACATACATTCATACATACATACATACATAGATACATTTATTTTAAGAAAGAAGTAATCCAAAACCATTAAGAACAGCATCACTGTAGCTAGCACATGAAAGTGAGGCTGACTTTTACATCTCACACTGGGCACAAAAGGCTGAGGTGCCTATATAACAGATCAAAGGGGCAAGTTCTCCCATCATCCTCTAGTCCCTACCTGTTACAGAGAATGGCTGCCATACCCCAACCCCTAGCCTAACTTCTCCAGCCCAGGGGCTGGGCTGCCCTTCCCTGTGTAATCCAGCCAGTTTGGCTACCTGGCCCTTTCACCTACCCTTGACTCTCGTGACTCTCCCCTCCCCTGCTTCTCACTTGGCCTGGCTGGGAGTCATGTTTACTCTGGACTCTCCCAGATGTTCCGGCCTCTGGCTCCGCTCTCCCTGTTATCTACAATAACCCTCCTCCTCCCACACACCTCGGCGCCATCATGTCCCTCCTTATTTTTTTCATTCACTGATAGAGTCTCTCTGTTTTAAAACAAACATCTGGATTTATTTTATGTATTTGAGAGTCTGTGTGCCGCTTGCATTGCCTAGTGCTTCCAGAAGTCACAAGGGCTGATTACCTGGAATTGGAGTTTACACATGCATGTGGGTGCTGGAAATGACCTGGGTCCTCTGCAAGATTAGTGAGTGCTTGTAATTGCTGAGCCACCTATCCAGCCATATACATATACATATATAAATATGTATATATAAATACATATATAAAATTTCTGTAACTTTTGAACAATGTAATGCAGTATGTGTAGGAAGATTTTTTCGCCTGTTTCATTCCCCTCCAGAAAGTATCGATTAAGGGCTCCCATGCATTTTTCCTGAAGTCTAGTTTGCCCACGTAGCTGCCGGGCACACCCTTGTTCTTGTCTGATGGAGACACAAGTGTCATTAGAGTGCCTTCATCTCACCTTCAAGAGAAGAGATTCCGTTGTCAAGGCCAAGAGCACAGCCCTTCCCACAGCACGCGCTTCCTTCTGCCCAGTGCCACCTGTGATAACTGACAAAGAGCCTCTTGCCTCCATGCTCCTTTCTGACACTCCAGGCAGCTTACCCTGTATGCATTACTTCAAAGGTCAGCAGAGCTTAGTGTCTGGGATGGGGAAATCACCAGTCAGTGGCCAATGCAGGCGAGCACTCTGACCATCAAACATTTCCAAGTCCATCGTTTTAAGAGATTGCCACGGTTTTCTGGGATTTGTTTTCACACTTGTTAATTCTCAGTGTAAGTGAGAGAGCCATAAAAGACGGTTCTTTCTACTTCACCTTTCGAATCTTCTTCAATTCCACAATTAAAGACTTGAAAACACTCTCAGGAGATTACTAAGAAGTAAATAGCGTTTATTAAGACCTCCATTAGAAAATGTCAGACTTTTAACACTACTCCAGGATAGAAGATGGAAAACGGGGATGAGGGAGTAACCACAACCTCAGCAGCAGATAGCGCACAGATTCAGAGCTCGGCTTGGCCCGTTAAACCCGTCATTCCTAGAGCTCACAGCAGGAGAGGAAGGACATTTGCTCTAAGCGGTTTGAGGAAGCTGGGCTTCTGAATTCTGTGCACATCCCAACACTCAGATGTCCTGGGGCGTCTCTCCAGAGAAGTATCAACCGTGATTCCAACTGTACAAGAGATGCACACTTGGAAACCTTGTAGTTGTGAGTAACATATTTATACCTATCTTAGTGGGCTTCAGAGAAACAACACGTTATGTATAATAAAAATGGAGAATTAATAGTTTTTCCAGGTATAAATGTACATCTGAAATTTCAAAATAAATAATAGTTCTAAGGGAAGATTGGCCTGTATTTCAAAATAAAATAATGCTGAAAAGTCCTTACAATGAATTTTACATTTGCTTTCATTTTTATTGTTAAGTACAACTATGAACACCAAGTCACACGGGCTTAAGCTTTTCTTCCCAGTTTGGGGGAGCCACCACGACAGCGAGTCTCAGGAAGGCATGCTCTTGGATGTCCTGCTCGCTCCCCATCCCAAGCATGCTCTCTGTTTCTGCCTGGCCCCCCACCATTTTCACTTTGAGGTTCTAAAAAAAGACACAGTATAGAAAGGTCTCAAAATGACCCGTCAACACAAAACTAAGGCAACATTAGGCTGTTAAAGCATCGGATCTTTGGCAAGGATGGTCCTCCATTCTCGCCTGCTCTCCAGCAGTCAGGGTCTTTATAGATCTGTTTTTTCTTCATAACGACACCAGCATGCAGCCCGCTGGCTGTCCAGGTATGGCTTGCAGCCTAAATGGATGACGCTGTCAAAGAGGAGCTCCACCGTTGTCTCACATGCTGCAGAGTAAAGATGTGTCGTCACCACTGGGCAGGTGTCAGGCATCACTCAGCTCCCTCCTCTATCACCTGCCAGAGCACACGGCCACACATATGGCAGCAGGCACAAAAACATGCAGCAGGTCAATGTGTGTGTGTGTGCATGTGTGTGTACGTGCATGCACTCAGTTTTGACTATTCAAATAATTTTTTATAGATACATAATCTTTATGAAACACAAATTGTGTCATCAGTGTTAAGTTTCCTTTTAGCTTAAAGATGCAATGACAATAAAGATGTCTGACAACCACCATGCTTACATGGCAGGAAGTAATCTGTTGCTGCAGAGTGAGGCTGCACCCTTGGTTTTCATTAACATCAGGGCTCAAGATATGGCTCAGTGCACAAAGGCACCTGCTGCAAGCATGATGCTCTGAATTCCACCCCCCCCTGGTGAAGGAGAGAACCATCCTACACACACACACACACACACACACACACACACACACACACAAGCTACATCCTGTAACCGCTGCTTGTGTGTTGTGGTATGCACACACATACAAACATAATTAAAACAAGCCCCCCCCCCCAAAAGAAAAAAGAAAAAGAAAACCTTTGGAAACCTCATGGCATCACTATGACCGGTGGCTTCTAAGAACTGGTCGCATGTCATTACAGATGCTCATGCTAAATGGAACCCATTCTCTTTCTTTGACCAATTCTAAATTTGGGCTTTGGGATGGATGCTCATGGGAATCAAAAGTAGTTACTCCTGGTAGGCTTTTTAAAAATTAAAACTAAACAAAGGTTATCAACTTATTTCTCCTATTCTAAAGAACTCCAGACATACTACCTTGGTTCACAGAGCTGAACCAAAAAATAGCTTCCAGCAACCAAGATGCTTTTTTCAAATATTCACATTAAGGAACAATCTTACTCTAAAACCCATCCTTTCCAAGTTCTCCAAAACACTGCGCCATTACAGCGCACCGTCATCTCTGGAGAACAGCACCTGGCCGTTCTTCTGTGTCTAGTTTACCTAAGAAGACAAGAAATCCATCCGGCTGTGCCTCAGGTGGCGACTGTAGCCATAAGCACCCTGGTGGGTGTAAGCAGTGACCCCTGGCTCATCTGAGGCGAGCTCCTCCTGGTCAGGGCTTCCTGGGTGTCAGAGTCAGAGCTGCAGCATGAGGCCGTCTGGAGCAGTCAACAGACAGAGCACAGGCTCCAGAGTGAGAGAGTGACCTGAGACAAGTTGCCTTCCTCACTTCCCTTCCCTGAGAGACACTGGGATCCCATCTGGCACTCGGGGCTTTTGTTAGCATCAAAAGAAAACTTTATTATCTAGCACAGTATTTTAAGGAAAATGCAAAAAAAAAAAAATGTTAGTTTTCTTTCCTGGCTTTATCTTTGCCACTTATCTTCTAACTTTAGTCTTTGCTTCATAGAAGAAAAAGTCTTATACATACTCATACTGACTAGTGACTTATATTTCCACAGAGATCTCAGTTCCGCTATGACACGGTTAACTGGCAGTTGGGGCTCCAGTGACTTAGCTTTTGTGAATCATCACCTGCTCTAGGGTGGGACTTTCAGTACAACCGGTACTTTCCAGCCATCATCCATATTCTGTAAGATGTGCCTGTAAATTTACCAGCTCACCAAGCTGGCCCTGGATGGCATCATTTCTATTACCATTGCCCTTGTCACACACCGTAACTGTAGAGTGAGTCCCCATTGCTGGGGTTGTAGGACATGATGAAATCAGGCTGACAGCAGTCTGAGGCTTCTTCCCCGTGCCAGAAGGCGATAGCTTGCTGGGGAACTATTGTCACTGATTTCTGCTTGGCTGTGCCTCTTGGTGTTAATGCCATCAACATGCCATGCAAGACGTGCCCATGGTGCACTATGGGACACTTGTTATGGGGAGAGCCAACTACTTTCTGGTCAGACTTAAGGCCTGTTACATGCGAGGGTACCAATGCTTAGTATTTAAGACATGGCAAAGCCCTGGGGAAACTGCAGGCTGTACTTGGGAGAGTGTAGTGACTGTTTTGTTAAACTGCCAATTAAATGTTCGTTCTTGTTTATTCCCACATATTTTTGCTGCTGTCTGCTTCCGTCTTGGAGAAAGGCTCATTTTACAGTGAGTACTGCTTACTGTTGAGTCTCAGAGTCTCATAGCTGGCCAAACACTGAGGATAAGTCTCTGCTGTCATGGCAAAGAGACTCGTTGCTCAGAAATAGTCAGGTGTGTGTACGTACTTACACATATACACTCACATTCACCTCTCCAAGGCTCAGGGAATATCAAAAAAAAAAGAGGAAAAAAGAATAGAAAGAACGTAAGCACTAAAAAAGGGTGGAGTGTAGTAGAAGCCATTTCCTCTGACCAGACCATCCTCATGGAGAGAGGCCACTGTAGTGACCCACAGAATGCACTGGCATTAAAGTCATGACCATAAATAAGCAAAACAATATAGTGTTAGCCAGGTCTGAGGTCACAGGAGAGGGGCTGTCAGTGTCCCCTCCCTGAGGCTCCAGCCACCTTTCCCATGTGCTTCCCGGCTGCTCTTGTGCTAAGGTTGTACGTGTGCACAGGTGGGCAGGAGGCTGGGGCTTCTGGTGGTTGGAAATGCTCAGTCCAGGGAGTGGCAAGATTAGGAGGTGTGGCCTTATTGAAATAGGTGTGGCCCGGTTGGAGGAAGTATGTCACTGTGGGGCAGGCATTGAGACCCTCCTCCTAGCTGCCTGGAAGTCACTCTTCTCCTGTTTGCCTTAGGAACAAGATGTAGAAGAGCTCGTCTCCTTCTCCAGCACCAGGTCGGCCTAAACACTACCTTGCTTTCCTTGCTTCCTGCTATGATGACAATGGACTGAATCTCTGAACCTGTAAGCCAGCCCCAATTAAATGTTGTACTGGCTAGTTTTGTGTCAACTTGACACAGCTGGAGTTATCACAGAGAAAGGAGCTTCAGATGAGGAAATGCCTCCATGAGATACAACTGTAAGACATTTTCTCAATTAGTGATCAAGTGGGAAAGGCCCCTTGTGGGTGGTGCCATCTCTGGGCTGGTAGTCTTGGGTTCTATAAGAAAGCAGGCTGAGTAAGCCAGGGGAGGCAAGCTAGTAAAGAACATCCCTTCATGGCCTCTGCATCAGCTTCTGCTTCCTGACCTGCTTGAGTTCCAGTCCTGACTTCTTTCAGTGATGAACAGCAATGTAGAAATATAAGCTGAATAAACCCTTTCCTCCCCAACTTGCTTCTTGGTCATGATGTTTGTGCAGGAATAGAAACCCTGACTAAGACAAATGATGTCTGTTTTAAGAGTTTCCTTGGCCATGGTGTCTCTTCACAGCACTGGAAACCCTAACTAAGGCAGGGCTCTAATGAAGCAACCTCCTCAAGTCCTTGTCACCCATGCCAGAGTGGAACCTGAGGTGATGTAGCTGATTCTGCGTTGCTTGAGCTCCTGTAGGCTCCTCGATGACCTCACTGGTGCTGGACTTTGATGTGATTGTTTCTTTGGGCTGTTACTGGTGCTCAATCTAGTATGAACATCACTTCTTTACACATCCCCAGGAAAAGCCAAGCAACGTGCAGCCTCCTGATCTGGGGTTAGAGGCACATGAGCCATCAACGTAGCAGCTGCACTACACGCTAAAAGTCACTGGTGCTACAACTGTCTGTCTATACGAATATCTATGTTCCTCTAAGAATTATCTGTTGAAGTCTTAACCTCCAAGGTAAAGAAATTAGGGTAGGAAGGACTCTGGGAAATAACTGGGTCACCGGGGCAGTGCCCTCATGAACGGGATAAGTCACATTAAAAACGGTATAACTTCCAGACATAGCTCAACAGTGAAGGGCTTGTCTAACACTCAAGACACTTCTGTAATCCTCAGTACTGCAACACAACAGAAGTGCAGACAAAACGGAATCCCAGAGACCTGCCTAGTCCTTTCCCCATGTCTCATGATACAGCTCGAAGGTGTGGTCTATAAACCAAGCAGAGAAACTTGCCAGATGATGGCTATTTCTGCCTTCAGCATGTAACCCCTACCTCCTGAAGTATTTGTCGTCTATAACCAACCTCAGCTTGTTACACTTTACTACAGCATCCCAAGCGGACTATGACAGCTTGCTTCCAGGCTTCGGCATTTAGTTTCTGAACGAGTAGCTCTACATATCTAAGGGAGATGAATTCTTCCCTTCTCTGCCTCAGATTCTCCTTCGGAACACTTTGCTTTTGTGGCCGTGTATAATTTTAGATTACAAAGATGGTCAGCCCGCTCCTCCCTGCAGGCAAGCGGCACAGCTGGATCATGCCAGTGAATGCCTGTGAGAAGCACACCTTCTCTCCTGATGTGTTCGCTGCACTATTAGAAGCCATCCGAGCCCAGCCAGCAGGCCACCCTTACCCTGGACGTTCTGAGATAGTCCGAGCGTCTTCTGCACGTCTCTGCAGATCTTGGAGAGGCAGTACTGGAACTCCTCGTCACAGTCGTTCTTGCTTTTCCCGCAGGTCTCGTAGCATCTGTCGTGCTGGTTGCAGCACTTGGTCAGGGAAGGGATACCTATGTTCAGCTGTGAGATGCAGTGGGTAGATTGCTGTCAGTAAGATGCAAAGCTCCTGGCATAAGTGACACATTCAAATGGACTCCATAGAAGTAAATGACAACTGCTGTAGACAATCCCCAAACCCACAGCTGCCTATAAATGTTTCCTGTGTTAGAATCTTCCTGTTCTTCTACCGATTCCCAGCCATGTAACTGTGTTAGCCATACCCACTCCTCAATTTTGCAGTGTTAAAGTTATGGCAGTAACTTTCACAACTTTTTAACTATCTGAAAACACAATGCACAACTGGCTTTCTTTTTTGCTTTATTTAATTAATCATGTGTGTGTGTGTGTGTGTGTGTGTGTGTGTGTGTGTGTGTGTAATAGCGGCCACAGGAAGGCAGCCAGAGGAAGGTGTCTTCCTCTATTGCTGTCAGCCTCACTACCCTGAGACAAAGTTTCTCACTGAGCCTGAAGACCACTGTTTTGGCTACACGGATTATCTAGAGAGCTCTGAGGCTCTGCCTGTCTCCATCCCCCAACACTAGGGTCACAGATAAATGCAGCCATGCCTGGCTTGTATGTGGACATTGGGGACTCAAACTCAAGGGCTCATGCCTACACAAAAGCACTCCTACCCACTGAGCCATCCCTTTAGCCACCAAAGCATAGTTTGACAAATAACAAGCCTAAGAACATTAAAAGAAATCTCTAGGACTTTTATGATCTTTGGATTTTCAAATTATTTTATGACCCTTCCTCCAAATAAATGTGCTTTCTGTGAAATGCTGCAGGAAATTCATAAACAATTATAATTCAAATGGTGGTTTGTCTTTTAACTTTAAATATTTTTCCATTTTCAAGAGATACCATTACTTTGAATCTATAACTTAGCTTTAGTTGTTTTAATTAACTCACACAAGCCTGGTGGGCAGGAACTGTCTGTATAAACCCCCCTCCGCCTGTGGCTCCTGGCTTGTCTGTCTACCCAAGAACAACTGCTGCGATCACCACACTGTGCCTCACTCAGCCCTGGATCAAACAGAAAACCAGCCTCACCCACTTTTCCCCTCCCTAGCCAGTATTACTTTGTACTTTAAAAGTTCAAGTTATGTTTGCGATAAGTAGAAAATATCATTTATGTGATACTTTACAAAATAAAACTTAAGTCATTATTTTAAACCCATTTAATATTGTTTAGTTGTTAAATGTGCTTTATCAGAAAACAATAATAAATGCAATCATTCTAATAAAGATATTTGTGAGCCTGAGGAAACATTACTAAAAATATTAGACTAACAGTCACAAAGCTTATCAAAGGGGAAAAAAATATTTACATGAACGCCAAACAGTGGCGAGCCACAGCCATTTGGTGGAGATGGTTTATATCCATAGCGTGGAACAGGCTTCGATCCTATATAAAATACAAATGATGTCATAATTAGTTTTTTTAAAAATGAAAGAAATAATATACATATATGTAAAGGTATGCAACATGCTTGAGTAGCCCTGAAGATGTTTAATATTTATTGGACAAAACATAAAGAATTAATTTATTTTGTGTATTTATTTTGCTGAGCACTAGAGTGCTTGATCATGGGGTTATTTTCAGTTTGTGCAGAATGCAGGACACACACAAATGTGCAGCGCATACACAGATGTGAAGCATTCATGAAGTCTTCACAATGTATTAACATACACTGTCAGAACAGGCCAAAGCTTATCCTGGACCTCAGAGGATTGCAAGGGTGCACACGATACTGCATCACACGTATGAGAGAGCAGCCCTGCCTCCTGCACATCCAATGCTGGAGTCTCGCAGGTGAAAACCTGCTAGGCACGCGCTGTGTCCTCAGAAAGCTCAATACCCACCAACCAGGAGGCGTTAGCTAAAGCCTAGCCTAAGAAAGCTAAGGTTACGCAATAACTATCTAACACTTTTAAGACACCGCAGGGCAAGGTAGGACCAGAGAGTCTGCCTCCATTCCCTGCAGCCAACTCTCTCAGGAATGCAGCGAATAAAGAAAGTCTCTTCATGGCACACCCAGGTCATGGCATTCTGTGAGAATCACCCGAGCAGAAGAACACTCACACTTCAGCAAGGCTTTTCCTGGTGATACTTGTGACCAGCATGGTTTCTAACACACCATGCTATTAGTCTGCCTACTTCGTTTACTGTTTGGTTCTCCGTAGTGAAATGTAAACTGAGACACGCCTTTCTCTGTTGCACATGCCCCTGCCTAGTGTGGCTTCTACCCGTAGTTCCATTTTCGATGAATGCTGTTGACAAATGGTCAGATCAATGGGCACTGGGCAGACATAGAAGGTTGCTCCCTATGACATCTGTCACATGTGTTACAAATAAACACTACCACTGTTTACTCTTCCATCTTTGGAGTTTCCTGGGCCTTCATTTACTGACCTACAAACAATGACCACTTCTAGAGTGTTACAGTGTTTTAAAATGTGGCAGCCAGGGCCCATCCAGACCATCCAGATGGCTTAGCTGGTCAAGCATCTGTTACCAAGTCTAGCTACCAGAGTTCAACTCCACCCCCAACCCACATGATAAAGAGAACCAGTTCCCGAGAATTGTCCTCTCGACTCCCCCACCCCCACCCATATACATACATCATATACACATGAATAAATAAACTATAAAACTTAATCATTAAATATGATGATTGAGGCAACAGAAGATTCATTTTAACACAGTTCATGGAAGCTGTATGTCAGGGCTAAACTATCAAATGGCAGCAAGAAAAAAAAAAAGGACTTCCTAACATGGAGCTTTTAAAATATCTACTCCTAGCTGGGTGTGGTGTTACAGGCCTTTAATCTCAGCACTCAGGAGACAGAGGCAGATAGATCTGAGTTCAAGTCCAGCCTCATCGACATTGTGAGTTCCAGGACAGTCAGGGCTACACAGAAAGACCCTGTCTCAAAAAATATAAATATAAATATAAATATAAATATAAATATAAATATATACCTACATATAGAATTTCAGCATTTCCGCATTTCTGTTATTAAGTTTTTAGACTTATTACAGGATTGTTGAGTTCTATTTTGTCAGAGTTACTTCATCATCTGCCACTGTTTAATAAGCTTTACATCTAGAGCTATCTGCCCAGTATGACCTGGAATCATACACTTGAGCACAGATATTAATCTGAACGGAGGCAAGCAGCACCTTGCTGTAGATGAGTCCCCTCTAGCAGCAGGCATGGTGTTAACCCAGCCTTTGGGAGCCCACTCGGCCAGCTGTGACTCTGTTTAAGTGAAGTGTTAGCTAGCTTACTGTTCTCACAGGACTGTCATGAGAAATACACATTTTTGTCTATAGTTTAAAGCCCTGAGTAAGAAGGCAGATGCCTTAGTTTATTGTTTGTTTGTTTGTGTGTTTTGTGGTGCTGGGGAATGACTAAACTCAGGGCCTTGCAATGTGAGGGCAGACCTCTAGCACTAGGCTACACCCCTAGCCCAGGCTGATTCCTGTTGCTAATATCACAAGGACAAAGCCAGCTTTTTTGGTTTATTTGGGCTCATACTTCGGATCCAAAGTCCAGGAGTTGAATCTGGCTGTGGCTTTCTCGCTGGCTTCATCCTCTCAAAGATCAAAGCGTCACGTGAGTAGAGACCAGCGTGAGAGAAAGCAGCCAAACTGGCTTTCCTGCAAACTCAGTCACAAGATAACCCTATTGATCCATGAAGTAGACACATTTCAGACAATGATCAATTCATGAGGGCAGAGTCCTCTGCACCTCCTGAAGGTTGCACCTCTTAGTACTGCATCTTTTAATGGAGATGAAGCTTCAGTTTTGGAGGGGAGAAGCCATACTCAAACCATAGCAGGAAGAAAGGCTAAACTGGCAAAGCGTTCTTGGGAAACTCTCAGTTCCTTACGCATTAGTATAAAGCTGTCTCTTGAGCCGGTTTAAACAGAGAGTGATTTCAAACAATCACAAACCTCTAGTTCAGCGGTCCTCAAACTGTGCGCCTCGACTCCTTTGGGGCTGACTGGCTTTTCCACGGGGGTCACACATCAGGTAGTCTTCATATCAGACATTCACATTATGATGCATAACAGTGGCAAAATTACAAAAAACCCCTTATGGTTGGGGTCATCCCAACCTGAGGAACTGCATTAAAGAGTCGCAGCATTAGGAAGGTCAAGAACTATGGCTCTAGGGATGCTCACAAATCAACGAGCCAGACCATTAATCGTCTTTTTAAAAGCACTACAAATACACTATCGCGTGTTCAAACCTGGAACGAGGGTATGTACTATATATAGTGTTTCAGGTTAGCAATTGTTTTAAATTCAGAACCATATCACCTGAAAACCCGTCAGGAAGCTGGTGGACATTATTATTATTATTATTATTATTATTTTAAAACGACAGCTTGCCCAGTGTTTCTGCTCGCTCGATGACAGGCACATTCCCCTTCCCACCTACAAGTCTGCAGACTTCTGGCGCCATTCATATCCAAACGTTATCACCCCCAGACAGCTGATACAAAGCAAGGAGGTGTGTGCGCTTCTAATAGCCGCTTATCTGTCTGGGTTTTTTTTTTTCTTTTTAAAACTAGGAATGTATTTCTTTTCCTGTTCATACAACAGCTCTTCCATCTTCCCTCCCCTTTGTACCTGATCTCTCTTCATTTCCAAGCTGTAGATATGCTCCCTGGCATCGTGACTGGAGTAACAGTGCCATAACGTAGGGATGAGAGCATCCACCACAGGCACAGACACTTTCTTCATAGGAGATACTGCTAAGCAAATGAAGTCAGAAAAAGATACCAAGTAACCATGGGCACCATGGAGACGCAGAGGACTGGGGGCAAATACGGTAGAGAAAGTCCACAGGTAAAAGGAGAGAGTGAAGATGTAGAGCAGCCATGAGGCGTGCACGTGTGTCCTGCAGAGGGAGGGTGGTGACACTGAGTAACAAAGATCTGCCCCTTAACTGGGCTGTCTGGTCTGGCCTCAGTGGGAGAGAATGTGCCTAGTCCTGCAGTGAGTTGAGGTGTCAAGCTGGGTTGGTAGCCAGAGGGAACCTCACCCTTCTTAAAGATGAAGGGGAGGGAGGGCTGGGGAGGGGCCAAGTGACGGGGGTGGGGGATGTACTGGGAGGAGGGGGGACTGTGAGTGGGATGTAAAGCGATAAATACATAAATTAATAGGGAAAACAAGATCCAGCCCTACCTTTTATGAAACACTGGAAAGAATGTTGAAATAAACGCTGGTAACGGACTCCCTACCATCGCACTGCAAGGGGCATGGGCTGGTAGGTTTTATCAGTTTGGGGTTCCTTTAGAACAACCAACTGATGTCTCTCCTCTCAAACTCCTCCAAGCTCGCCCCATGTAGAAAGAGCATCTTCCCTTCTGACACCAAGCTTGGCTGTTTTTCTAATGGTTATGAACCACATTAGCAAGACTCTATGAGGACTGTTTTGTCTCCCTTCCCTAGAAGATGCCTAGCACACAGTGAGCGCCCAAGAAATTACTAGGTATGAGAAAAACGAGAAATACTCTGCCAAAATTAAGATGTTCTCTTTCGATAGAATGAGCAAATAAACCCACCACGAACAGCAGAAGTAACTGCTTTGCTGAAACAGCTCAGGGTTTTAAAGTTCTAAACTCACCTTTATACTGAAATATCATCTCCAGGCTGGCTCCTCAGGCAAAAGCTCTTGCCCTACAAACCTGAAAACCTGAGTTTGGGCCCCAGATTCCGCAGTGAAAAAAGAGAACTACTTCCCAAAAGCTGTCCACTGACCAACCACACATGCAGGCCACGGCATGGCCATGTGTACTTTCCCCCTCTTCGTCTCTCTGCCCCCACCCTAATAAAACTAAATACATGGACGCACACTCAATAAGTAAGATTAACCTTAAAACATAATTACTTAGAAGAAATCATATATAAAGCTGCTTATTTAAGAAAAAATGTTAAAGTTTTAATGTCCAGCGTCTCTTAACAGCACGTATAACAATATTTTAAATAATGTTAGTACATAATTTGGCACCTGAATAAGTATTTATTTTATAAGTGTTTGTGTGTTTTGCCTGCACGTACGTATGTTCGCCACATTCGTAAATACTCAGCTGATTCAGGTGCCAAATTATGTACTGACATTATTTAAAATATTGTTATACGTTATACGTGGTGTTTAAGTGGTGTTAAGAGACGCTCAACATTAAAACTTTTAACATTTCTGCTATTACCAGCCTTTACCAAGCAAACAGGAGCTCATTTGGAAGAAACACAATTAGGAGTCAAACCACAATATCATGATGTGCTGTGGTCACAGCACATAAGAACCACTGACAAAAGTGGCTGGCTTCTTAGTGTCTTCTCCTCTCGCTCTGCAGTCAAAACCTAAGCATTTGCAGGAATTGAGACACGGTTATTATCCTCTTTCCCCTCCCTCTCCCCTTCAAACTGAGTTTTTCTGAATTTGATATAAATACTCTCAAAGGTATTTATATCAAATACTCTGTCATTTCACCTGGAAGAACATGCAGCAGGTGAGACTCTCAGAGGGTGGCGGCAGTGTCATGCAAAGATCTTACCACTGTGTATGTAGGGCATCAACTAGTGGTACCACTAAACTTAACACTTGAGACTTAACCCATTCATCTCCATGTGGCTCTGAGAATAACTGTTTCCCTTAGACCAGTGGTTCTCAACCTTCCTAATGCTGTGACCCTTCATGCTGTGGTGACCCCCAACCATAAAATTATTTTCGTTGCTACTTCATAACTGTACTTTTGCTACTGTTGTGAACTGTAATGTGAATATCTGATAGGCAGGATATCTGATATGTGACCCCTGTGGGGTTGAGACCCACAGGTTGAGAACCTCTGCTCTAGGTCATTCATTTCCTGTTTTCCTCAGATGTCCCAGCATCTTCATTCTTAGGATTTCTAGAAGCTGATGGCTTCCTTCCCTCTTCACTGAAAAATAGTTAATCAAAACCCACCCACCTAACGCCGGTGCCCACATCCTACCTCTACCCTAGTAACAGGGTGTGCTACCTGCTCCTGGCCAGCCCCTCCCTTTGCACACTTAGAAACTACACTTCTCAGGTACGAAAGGACACGACTCCAGTATCCCCTCCTCCTATCACCTCCACTACCGACTCTGCCTTAGTGACAATTACTGACAAAATCTTCATTCATTCACGTCATACGTCAAATCCAACCATCTCTCATCACCCCAACTCCTGCCAACTCAACGCAAAATCAGTGCCACCTTTCTGTCTGGACTCCTAAGATTTATTTATTTACTTATTTATATAAGTACACTGTAGCTGTCTCCAGAGATTGATTGATTGATTGATTGATTTATGAGTACACTGTAGCTGTCTCCAGACCCAACAGAAGAGGGCATCCCACTACAGACAGGATTATAGATGGTTGTGAGCCACCAAGTCATTGCTGGGAATTGAACTCAGGGCCTCTGAAAGATCAGTCAGTGCTCTTAACCACTGAGCCACCTCTCCAGCCCTTGTCTGGGCTCTTGAACACAGCAGCCTGGCTCCATTCTGGCTACCCTACTTCCACTAATGCTCAATTCTCAATATAGCACTTAGACCCTCCTGCTAACACATACATCACTAGAGGAAGGAACAACTTATTCAGAATTCTAAAAACACTTCAGAACCTACTTTCTTCTATTTTTCAACAGAAATGAAAATCGTGTCTCACTTCCTTTCCTTTGAGATCAGGGAGGAAGGAAGCGAAGCTGGCCCAGGTGAGTAATGATGACGGTTATGCCACGATAACCTGAGTTCAAATCCCTAGCACCCAGATAAAGAGCTGAGGAAGATGAGTGTGTGCTTATAACCCCAGTGTTGGGAGGCAAGAGAGACAGGCAGATCCCAGGAGCTCAGTGGCCAGCCAGATCAGTGAGCTTTCGCTTTCTTAAGGGAGTAATATAGAGAACAGAAGAAAAAGTCACTCAGCATTCTCTCTTGGCCTCTGTATGTGTACATATGGGCCCATCAACCAAACACCCACACCCACATGCATGCCTCTCTCACCAGACAGACAGACAGACAGAGAGAGAGAGAGAGAGAGAGAGAGAGAGAGAGCTGGCTAAATGCCAAACATAAAATGTGTTCCCATAAAAATTTCTGGAAGCCAGGCAGTGGTGGCGCATGCCTTTAGTCCTAGCACTTGGGAGGCAGAGGCAGGTGGATTTCTGAGTTAGAGGTCAGCCTGATCTACAGAGTGAGTTCCAGGACAGCCAGGGCTACGCAGAGAAACCCTGTCTCGGAAAACCAAAAACCAAAACAAAAAAACAAAACAAATTAAAAAAAAAAAAAACCCTTCAGGGAGGGGCTGGAGAGATGGCTCAGTGGTTAAGAGCACTGACTGCTCTTCCAGAAGTCCTGAGTTCAATTCCCAGCAGCCACATGGTGGCTCACAACCATCTGTAATAGGTTAAGATGCCCCCTTCTGGTGTGTCTGAAGACAGCTACAGTGTACACGTATGCATACAATAAATAATTCTTTTTAAAAAAGCCAAAACTTCAGATAACTCTCATTAAGGCATCTTTTCCCATCAGAGGAAAGATGACCCAAAGGGAACAAGTACCCAGAACACCAGGCTCAGGGAAGGGAGGTTATAGGAAGTGCAGACATTTGTTGCCTTCAGCAGCTCTTGCCTTCCCCAGGAGATTGGTAACAAAGAGTAGCAAGTGAAGGGAGGTTTGAAACCTTCTCATGGGAACAACATAGCTCTGAGATGTTCTCAGTGTTAACAACTCTACAGCTGGTGCTCACAAGCTGTCTATAAAGACTGCACATTTCAAGTCACCCTTGTGTCTGTAAATAACAGCTGCATCTTTCCACTGCCACAGGCAGAAACCCTCAGTCACCCTGACTGGCTTCCTGTGAGCCCGTGCGTGCCCTCAGGAAATGTGTCCTCACTGTTCCGTGCTGGGACATTCTTTCCCTGATTACCACAGAGCACTCCTCTTACTTCCAATCCTGAGACCTTCTTCTTCTTCTGTCCCGGAACAGCCTACAGGAAAGGCAAATGGCTCCCAGTACTTCCCAGGACCACTGTGGTAGTCTTTCATTTCTTGTGTCTAGATGCGCTGGCTGCTTCTCTGCATCAGAACACAAGCTCCAGGGACAGGGATCTTATCTACCACTGCAGAATCACCCCACCTTCCAACGGCTGGCACACGATTGACACACCGTCAAGACTAATGTTTGCATAATGGTCAGGAATGAAGTTAGAACTTGTGCCTCCAGGGTCCCCAATGAAGGAACTACAGGAAGGACCCAAGGGGCTGAAGGGGTTTTGCAGCCCCATAGGAGGAACAACAATATGAACCAACCAGTACCCTCAGAGCTCCCAGGGACTAAACCACCAGCCAAAGAAAACACATGGTGGGACTCGTGTCTCCAGCTGCATATGTAGCAGAGGATGGCCTAGTTGGTCATCAATGGGAGGAGAGGCCCTTGGTCCTGTGAAGGCTCGATGCCCCAGTGTAGGGGAAGGCCTGGACCAGGAAGCAGGAGTAGATGGGTTAGGGAGAGGAGGGAGGGGATAGGGGGTTTTGGGAGGGGAAACTAGGAAAGGGGATAACATTTAAAATGTAAATAAAGAAAATATCTAATAAAAAAAATAGAACTTGTGCCTTAGCAAAGTTATCATTTACTCCTTGTTACCCACGACACCCCACTAATACAGCTCACAAAAACAAAATATTGTACAGGAAGAAAATATTCTTTTTGGTGTGTATCGGTGGAAGGTTTTAGGCCTAAGTTTTGGAGGCAAATGGAGATCCCTAGAATGAATTCAATGGAATGTTCTTTATATTATCATAAAGATGGAGGCTATCTGTAGACTTATAAGCTGCAGGGACGTCACAGGTTTACAGGAGAGACTTTTTTAAAATTAAGTTTACCAACTCTGCAATCAGGGTTTCTCACTAAAGTCATGAATTTCCCTATTATTTTCAGCTGGTAGCCTTGGCTAATCTCATAAGAAGCTTGATTTTACAAGTTCTATATCCTAACATTCTGAATTGCCAAACAGAAGCCTCATCCCACCCCTCAAAACACACACACACACACACACACACACACACACACACACACACACACACACAGAATGCTTTAAAATAAAACAAAACACTAAAACAACAAAAAACCCTCACTCAAATCACTGCCTTAAGTGCTGATTTTATGACTATTCACGCTGCCATGAAACAAGTTCTCAGATTCAAACAGAATGTTTAAAAACAATGAAAGGAATGAGCAGACAAACTCTAATATTGACAGAGAATAAGGAAGAGAGGCCAGTGATACCCAAGAAAGCTACAAGGCGGACAAGATGGCTTGTGTCTGTCATCCAAAACCTGGGTGGCCAAGGAACAGGAGTTTAAGGTCAGTCTCAGCTACATACCAACTTCAATGCCAGCATGGGCTACCTGAGACCCTGTCTCAAAAATCAAATCAAGACAAAACTGCAAGTCTTAGATTGTTTTCCAGAAGTTAGGGAACTTTTTCAATGCAGTATACCTCCCTCAAAAACCAAGTACATCAGAAATCTATACAAAAGCCACAATTTATTTTACCTAGCTTTGCAGGTAAACAAACAAAATGGCACTTAACACCAACTGATGGCTTTTAAATTGTCGTTTGGCTTTCTATGTTTAGCTGAACCAATTACATGATGTGTGTGCGCGCGCCTGTGCATGACCGCACGTGCTAAACTCAGTCTGTCCCACTTCCCTCCCACCTTTCCCGCCCCCCACCCCCACCCCGCCCCGTACATCAGAAAGTTCTTAGGCAACTTTGTGCAATGGCGGGGAGAGAGGGCGAGAAGCTCAGATGCAAAGGAGAGCAGAGTGCAGAGCGCGCACTCAGGTGACCTCTCACATTTGTTCCCAGCTTGCTCAATCCCAAGGACAGCACGCTCCAAGCGCTGCTCATTCTTTCCACACCCGAGGACGCAGTCAATGCCTGTCTGGCGTCTGTTCCCCTAATCCCCCTGTCCCGCACTCGTCCTTCCATCCCGCTTCCCTGTCCCCGCCCCCCTGCTCCGCAAGTGTCCCCCGCCCCACAACCTGCCCCACACGTACCCCTCCATCTTCTAGCCCCCCACTTGTGCCCCATCCACCTGCTCCACACTTGTTCATCTACCTGTTCCACACTCCACACACACACATCCCCCTGCCTGGCACCAGTCCCTTTATTTTCTCGCTTCATACCCGTCCCCATCCACTTGCCTGGCTCGGATTCTCGCATTTCCCCCCAACCCCCCAGCCTCCGGGGACTGTCCCGCCTCCAACCCCCTGCCACCCCGCGCCCCCTTGTCGCGGCTCACCGTCGCTGCACTTGTACTGGCAGAGCCCGTCCTCCCCGCCCAGCAGGTCCAGCGCGGCGTTGAGGTACGTGTCTATCTTGTGGATGCCGTTGCGGATGGTCTTGAGGGTGGCCCTCCAGTCGGTGGTCTGGTCCTGTTCCTGCCCACGCGCAGTGGCCAGCAGCAGGAGGAGGAGGAGCGCGGGGCTCCGGGCGGGCGCGGGCCGCGGAGTCACCATCTGCGGGGCCGGCGCGGCGGGGCTGGGCAGCGGCGCGCGCTCCGGCTCCGGCTCAGGCCCCCGGCCTCCTCCGCGCTCGCGAGCTCGCGCCCCGTCACTGAGCTGCGCCGAACGGTGGGCCCGCCCGGGCACGCGCGCCGCTGCCCACAGTGCGCATGCGCCCGAGCGTGGGAGCCTCATTGCCCACGTGGTCTCCGGAACGCTCCCGTAGCTTACGGTCCTGCCTCTATGGAGTCTTAAAAACGCCTTGCCAATGCCCTAGACATAGTCATTGCTTTGGTTCAACACCACAGTGAATTGGTTTTGTTTTGTTTTGTTTGTTTTTTGTATTGTTTTTCAAGACTGGGTCTCTGTGTAGCCCTGGCTGTCCTGGAACTCACCTAGACCAGGTTGGCCTCGAACTCAAGAGATCCGCCTGCTGGGATTAAAGGCGTGCGCCACCGCCTCCCAGCTCCTAGTGAGGTTTGTTTGCTTGCTTGTTTTACAAAGCTCTCCTGTTTACCGAGACACCATAATTTAGAACGACTCCAGTAGCACAGCCTCCCTTGGGCTCCGCAGTCCCAGCCTTTACTGGACAAGGCCTGGGGTCCAGCGTAGAAAACTGTTTGAACACGGGCTGGCCTTGCACCCTACCAAGCCTGGATTTGCCTCCTGGGTTCTTGTGGGAACCCTATGATCAGCCGCAGTCCTAGCAGCGCAGCATGGTCTGGAGGATTGTTGAAGATGGAACTCTGCTCAATCTGCCAGAGCACTTCCTCCATTGCTTCTAATTCTAAGGAAGGAGAAGTTGGCAGTTATCCCTCCTTAAAATTCTAAATACTGTAGAGAAAAAGCTAATCACCGACTAGGCAGAGGAAAGGGAGGCAGGAGTGTGTCTTCCGAAGCGGGACAAATGCGGTAAGGTTACCTGGGACCAGCCCTCAGTTAATTTTTCTGAGACAGAGTCTTGGCCTGTAGCCCAGGCTGCCCTCCAACTTGCCTTGAACACACTATCCTCTCAAGTGCTAGGATCTTGGCGCCAAGCCTCTCTCTTTTCTATTTCTTTACACATTTACATCTTGCTGAATGTATGTCTTTTACCTTAACAATAACCTGTGCTCTGAGGACACGGGTTGCCGCGTGTCTCTCTCTGGGGATTACGTTCTCAAATGCCAGATTCTTTGGCACCTTTTCTCGTCTATTGCACACGGATGCAATAACACGACTGGTTAAACCGGATTCAGTTCCTCACTTCTCTTTATGATCTGCCATCCATGGCCACAGCAGTCACCTCATAATTAAAATAAAATCTCACCATTGCCACAGACTCAGATCCCCCTCCCTGGTACCCTGTCGTCATCAGTTTTGTCCCCAGACACTGTATTTTCTTTCCTTGACCCATCTAGAACCAGGGGCATTCTCCTTCCCCAAGGTGGCTTCTGTCTTCTTCAGTCTCCCTTGGAACAGTCTGGGATCTCCTGTCTTCCATATCTCATGTCAGCCCTCCACCCTCCCCTGCCTCTTCCTCCCTGCCTCCCATTTCAACTTTAATTCTTCAGTGGTTTCAAGTCTTGGGCACGAGGCCACACCCAGCTTGTCCTTTTCTCTGATGCACTATGGGTACCAGGACACGGAGCTGCTCTCCATCCTGTGTGTGGCTGGCCCCTCAAGCTGCAAGGCCTTTGGAAAGCTGCCTGAGAACCTCATCTGTGACTTCATTTTCTTCCCTGTTGCTGTGAGAAAGTACTCTGACAAAAGCAACGCTAAGAGCCAGTGAGAAAGCTCAGCGTTTGCTACATGAGCCTAATAGCCTCTTGGTACCCGAGACCCGCAGTGGAAGGAGAGAAGGGGGTTCCCCCAAGTTGTCCTCAGACGTCTACGTGCACCTACAAACACATCATCATTGTTATCATCGTAGCCGCCAGCAGCCACGGGTTCCTGGGTTCCTGAAAGGAAAGCTGGGGATGGATGGGAAGGACAGTGAGAGAAATTACGAGCCAAGACAAAGTTCTCTGATCAAGGCTCAATCTTTAATGCATGGCACTGAACACATATGGGAAAACCTAAGGACCCATCCCTTTGTTTCAGCTGGGTTCTGTTGCTTGTTTCAGCAGGATTGAGTTGCAAAGTAGGCTCTTCAGCAGCTCAGCAGCGGGCAGGCAGTTCTCAGTTCTCTGGCAGGAAGATGCAAATGTAGCAAGGCCAGACTCCTGGCTCCAGTGTCTGAGGAGGTTTGGAGGATTGGTGGTGCCATTGCCCTATAAATGATACTATGCCAGGTTTTTTATGTAAACACGGTGTTCATTTTCACACCTTCCCTTGTGGAATGTCCTGTAGCTCTTCTTCCTTCTTAAGGAGGGAAAGAGGGCAGGATGGAACAAGCAGGGCCAGAGCGAAAAGGAAGAAAAAAAGGAGGGAGAGTGGAGGTTCATCAAGCCCAGGAAACTAGAGACTCAATAGATTCAGGAAGCTCAGAAAGGTACGAGAGTCAATAGGTGATGTTTTTTATAGAAAGATAAAGGAATACGTTTGGTGGATGTATAGTCAGGTATGGGGGAAGGGGGTGCCTCTGTGGGTCCATGCTGAGGCATCCCTTCCCCCTGAGGGACCAGCCACTCGACGACGGTATAGTATGGACTAGAGTTTATTCAGGGCATGAGAGGGGAGTTAAGAGGGTAATAGAGACAGAGAAACACAGAGAGCAAGAGCAGAGGAGTAGAGGTTGGCCATGAGCACATGGAGAGAGAGGGGGGAGGGGAATGGGGAGAAAAGAAGAGGGGGCAAGCAGTCCCTTTTATAGTGAGCCAGGCACATCTGGCTGTTGCCAGGTAACTGTGGAGCAGAGCCTAGACAAAATGCTAACAATAGGTCCTTCTGGGGTAGTGTTAGCAGTAAGCAGCGGCTGGGAGAGGAGGCTATCTTCTGTGGAATTGCCTACAAATTGCGTAGTGAGCCCTAACGATGCAACTCCTCTGAGTTGTCATCTATACTTGGGTGAGCTTACCAGTGGTCCAGCTGCCTTAAGTAACTGCTCCCATAAGGAACCCCAGGATGCTCATTGCTTTATCAAGCTAGACTTGGGTGTGATCATTTCTTTGGTCTGCAGTTGGTGCCCTACTTGAGATCCATAGCTGCTTGTTCATGGTCTCTGAAGGGAAAACCACAAAATACAGATGGAAAATAACACACAGAGAATCTAAAAATGACCCAATGGTGGCAGATTTGTGCCTTGAACACAGTCTTGTGCAATTCTAATGTCATTAAACTGCCATCAAAATGTCATTCCTTCCTGAATAGTTAATGTAAACTATCTGTAAATAAAATGTGTGGGCTGAGGGTGTAGCTGTGTGTCTTTAGGCACTAAAAACCAACCAACCAACCAAACAAACAAACAAACACAAACCACCTTGTATGCTTAGCCGGAATATTTATTGTAGATTATATGGCAGAATTCTAAAACAGCATAAACTTGGAAGAAACTTTAGGACTAGCCAGTAGGAGTTGCTTCTTGCCAGCTCTGAGGAGAACTAACTATACAGTTTCATTTCAATTAAAATGTAACTCCTAAAAGAATAAATGTAGAAAGAAGGAGGTCATAGCTTCAGACATTGTGTTGAGAAACAAGAGACCTTCCTACGTGATAGCTAATCCAATCAAAATAATTGGCCACTCTGGTGTAAACACCTGGGAACTCGGGCTTCCCACAATTTTCTCCCCAGCTCACAATGCCCCAAACGTAAGTGACATTGTTGATATCCTCACAGACCAAGGGGCCTCCGGAGTCTCCTTTGCAGGCATCAATGGACCCATCACGCGTACCTGAGAGATAGAAAAGCACATTTCCTTCCATCTGTCAAGACCCTTGCCCAGCTTTCCTGCCTCCCCAACACTGATGCACAGAAGGACTTGCACTTCTTAAAAACTTTCCTGGGCTGGAGAGATGGCTCAGTGGTTAAGAGCACTGACCTCTCTTCCAGAGGTCCAGAGTTCAAATCCCAGCAACCACACGATGGCTCACAACCATCTGTAATGAGATCTGATGCCCTCTTCTGGTATGTCTGAAGACAGCTACAGTATACTTATATATAATAAATAAATCTTTTTTTTTTTTTTTTTTCTTAAGGCAAACAAAACCTTTCCTGACAGGGCTGTCAGGGGTTCCTCTTGGGATTGCAGATTGAAGAATAGGAGATAATTTGTAAACCTTCTGTTTGTTTCCCTAAGTTAGCCTAGTTTTCCAGCTTCACTTTTGTGCTTTACCCCACTCTGTAAGGAGATTCAGATGCAATAGGGAAGAATCAAAGCCGACCAATAGAATGGGTACCCCAGGCTACCCAGTGGGTACTCACCTGCGCACTGCATCTCTTTCTCATAGTAGCGATCTGGGTAAAACTGAGAGCAGTTGCCTATTAGATCAACTTCGCCCCACCTGAGTGAGTAGACTTTTTGGTTATCTATACAAAGTGAGAAAAGAGACATTTAGAAGCCACAAAGAAGAAGTCTAAATAAAGATGGTCTTAGCTTAATAAACCATTAAGAAGATACATGAATGTACTTTATTAATTATTACATATACTAATTATTGAGGATACTTCCTTGGCACATTTAAATCATAGTCTCTTCATATCCCTAGTTTCTAGAATTATCTTTCTAAAATGAACCGTGAAAGAAGGCTCTTGAAGGTGAGACCTGAGTCACAGTCATTTAGTAAATTAGAGCTGGCCCTTGTGAGTGAGGTGTAACTTGGTCCTATTGTTGGTGGGTTCCATAGGGAAATGGCATAGGAGACAGTAATGGAGCCTTTTCACATGACCTTTTCCTATGACCATAAATTTTCTTGAAATTACCATCAGACAACAGCCTTGAAGAAGTTAGGAAATGCTATGCTGCTGTTAGCTTGTGCATGCTTTTGCACTTGAGGAGGTCCTTTTTTAAGTGACCTGAAGTGATGGACAAGGAGATAGACAGTGCTTCACATTTAAGTCAAAGGGACTTTGACATCCTCTCGTACTCTCTCAGGAGGTCCATTTGAAATAAAACTGTTTAATTAGCCCTTCTCTAGGTCAAAAACGAAACAAATCTTGTTAGCCTCAAGGATGGTGTTGAACCCCCAATCCTCCTGCTTCTGGGATTCTAGGTGTGTACCACCACAAGAACACATTTGGTCTCTTGTTTTCAATTCTGAGAATCAAACTCAGGAACTTGCACGTGCTAGACAAACACCCAAGCGTTAAGCTACATCAGCAATGTCATGTGGTCCATTTTTATTTTTTTTAAATTTATTTTTGTAATTAGGTATTTTCTTCATTTACATTTCAAATGCTGTCCCAAAAGTCCCCCAGACCCTCCCCCCACTCCCTTACCCACCCACTCGCACTTCTTGGCCCTGGAATTCCCCGTACTGAGGCATATAAAGTTTGCAAGACCAAGGGGCCTCTCTTCTCATCATGTGGTCCTTCTGATAATGGGGTTCTGAGCAGCAACTCAGGCTGTGAGCCCAAGCAGGCAACCCTTACTGGATGGATGCTGGCTTTTCAGTACACCATATTTCTATGAGTATTAGGTGGGTTCCCATGTATTTCTAATCCAATTTCCAACCCCGGAGGTTATAAAGCACATACCTTTCCCTCGACCCCATCCAGAGATGATACATCTGTCATTCGGTTGGAACAGATATGGAGACCACGGGACGCAGGCAGGGACGGAATTGGGGAGTTCACATTCTTTCTTGCCCGTGTGCATTTTCATTTCAATCAAAGCTATGTCATTTTGGAAGGTGGCTCCATTATATTTCTCGTGAACAATAACTCTCTTCACCGTTTGAATTCCCAACTGAGAGTTAGGTTTTAGCCAGTCTAATAAAGCCGTCCAGACTTGGTAACTGTGAGCTCTACTGGGTCTGTAAGAGAAAGGAACAGGAAACGAACTATATCAAGAAAAGATAGGGATCTTGGTACTTCATCTTTGTAGTTTTTCCTTTAAAGGATAAATCTCAGTTTTTTTTTTTTAAATCTTTAGTGATATTGTGATGGTGTATATGCTCGGCCCAGGGAATATGGCCTTGTTGTGGGTTGTGGGCTTTAGGACCTTCATCCTAGCCGCCTGGAAGCCAGTCTTCCACTAGCAGCCTTCAGATGAAGATGTAGAACTCTCAGCTCTGCCTGCACCATGCCTGCCTGGATGCTGCCATGCTTTCACCTTGATGATAATGGACTGAACCTCTGAACCTGTAAGCCAGCCCCAGTTAAATGTTGTCCTTATAAGAGTTGCCTTGGTCATGGTGTCTGTTCACAGCAGTAAAACCCTAAGTAGGACAGATATGAAACTGGAGAGTTCCATTGATGTAGACTAGGGTGACTGAGTGGTCAATGGAGAGAGCACTGAGTCCCCAGCACTTCCCATGATCTCATTGTCTAACCTTTCCAAATCGTGAAATATGTCACAGAGTGGACTGTCCATGAGCAAAAACTTGAACATTTAAAATATCTTCTTTTGTCCTCTGTATATTATTAAAAATCATCTATAATCTTATTTCCTCATCAAATAGTACAAACTGAATAGAAATTATCTTTCCTTCATAGCAGCTCAGACCATCACAGTACGTACAGTTCAAGAGCAATGTCCTAGGAGATAATGTGGTGTTTGGATGCTGTTACTTATACCTAAGAGTTCCAAGAATGCTGCCATCCATGTTGATTTGGGTTGTATTATAGGTGCAGGGATCAGAAATAGTCCTTGAAGGTTAACTCGGTTTCTATGGCTTACTGGGCACAGATATAGTGTTTGCCAACTACACAGGCAGGTATTGTACTGGGCACTGGGGTACAGAAGTTAGCAAAACCAGAAAGCATTTAGAAAACATGCATCGCTGGATTGGTGATCACAATGCTGAAGAGAGAGAGATCCTGTGAGGAGTAAGAGGTGCAGACAGGGGAAAGGCTTTTAAGAACTTATGGGGAGGACTTTAACTAAAAGCATTCAGGGGTGACTCCACAGGAAATCAAGGGTTGCCTGAATCTGAGTAGAAGGCAGCATTAACTAGGTAAGAGAGTCAGGAACGATCATGCCAGGCAGGAGAAAGGATCTGTGAAGGTCCTTTGCAGAGGGAGCGATTGCTTTTGAGCCTCTGAAGGAGCCAGAGTAGGTGCTTCAACGGGCAGGAAGCAGTGTGAGACTGGTGACAGAAAGGACAGCCAAGTCATATAAGTAAAGCCTTGTATGATTTATATGTGTTGACAGTTTTGTTTCCATGCCCATCTGAGGAGGACTGCAAAGCTCTTGAATTGTTTGTGCTACACAGTGGAGAACAGACAGGCTGGACCGTGGGTAGACAGGGTGCATGTAGGTAAGGCAATTGGAGGCAAGCCATGCAATGCAGATGATAAGGACAGGGTGTTAGGAAAGCAGACGAGGTTTGAAAAGTGAATGGTGAAAAATTAAACATTAAGAATGCCTTGCTGTAGAGAGGCTCAGAGAGGAAAGTAAGGGTGATCCTTGGATTTCTACCTGTGTCAACCATATACACGGTGTGTGCTAAGACAGGAAGCACTGGAACGGGACCATATTTAAGAGAGCTAGCCTGTAAGGTAGGCCTTGGACATTTAGAACTCGATCTCTCTCTCTCTCTCTCTCTCTGCCTCTGTCTCTCCGTGTGTTTCTGCATCTCTCTCTCTCTCTCTCTGTGTGTGTGTGTGTGTGCGCGCGCATCTGTGCTCATGTTCATTTGTGTTCATGCCTGTGCATGGGATAAATATGTTTGCAGATGCGCATGCATGTGCATGCATGTAAAGACCAGAGATAAATCTTGGATATTGTCCCTTAGGCACTGTCCACCTAGTTTGTGCGGCAGGATCTCTCATTAGTCTAGAACGCTCCAAGTAGGCCATGCTGGCTGGCCAGCAAGCCCCAAGGAGCCCCCTCCCAGTGCTGGATTATAAGCACATGCCACCACACCTGGCTTCAAATTTCTTGGCAATGTGGCTTCTGCAGCTTACACTCAGGTCTTCATGCTTGTATAGCAAGCAGTTAATCAACTGACCCATCCCTCCAGCTCTCAATGTAGTTTCCATGTAACCAGGAACTATGGGTGGATGTTGACTATAGGTCATCAGTTGGAGAAAGGCTCTACTGTGGCTGCCATTCAGTCACCTTAGAGCGGGACTTTTCGACCACAGATAACTTTAGGAAGAACGAGTCAGAGGAGGAGAGGCTGAACCTTGGAGAACTCTAACTGCTCAGAGGCTCTGTGAAGCAAGCACAGATGAAACTTTGTAGGACAGCAGAGGAGGTGCGGGCAGAGAAAGAAACCAAGGGGATGTGGTGCCATGGAGCTAAGAGAGGAGCGTCTTTAAGGAAGGTAGAAGAGCAGGCTGGGCTTGCTGTTCCACTGTGCAAGGATTTTCATCATTCAATGGAAATGCCACCTCTCAGAAAGTTAGGCCACCTGAAATTTGCTGAGAAGGTGTTCATCTTAATGATAATCAGACACTCGACCGCCCAACTGGTTACATAGCTTCAGCTAAGTCACTTAGCGGCTCAGTTCAGTATGTTTATCTATAAAGTGGGAGGAGTCCTGGTTATCCTCTAGGACTGCTGAGCATGCTAAACAAGGCAACATGTGACAGTGCCTGACCTAGGACCCAGGCCATAAGAAGTGCTCACTAGACCACACTGCATTCACTCTCAAGTCCAAACTGAGGCCAGAATCCTTTTGCAAGTTGACTTTGACTTGTCAACCCATCAAGACCTTTGGAGGATTGCAGTCCTGTCACTATTACGGGCTGGGTTTCTTGGATGCCTTCTCGATGTCCTGAGTCCCAGTGTGATTGCATTTGGAGACGGTCCTTTTAACCATGCAATTAAAGTTAAATGGGGTTGTTTAATCTAGTAAGGCCTGGTTCTTCATGGAAATAAAGCAAAATCTCAGAGCTACACGTGGACAGAGGAAAGGCTACAGAGGAAGGGTGCCATGAGAAGAGAGCACAGTGAAGCCAAGAGACACCAGGAAAAAACAAGCTGCCCCTTGATCTCCCAGTCTACAGAATTGTGAGAAAAGAAATCTGTGCATTTAAAGTCACCCAGCGTGTGGTATTTACCAGCAAGGTAAGACAGCCACTTACAAAGCTCGTCGCTGAACATGTGTGTGACTTGCAGTTCTCATTTGTCACATGCCAAAGCTGAGTCCACACTATGTCTACTGTGCTGCTTTGACCTGAAAACCCTGTCTGTGGTGGTTTGAATATGCTTGTCCCAGGGAGTGATACTACTAAGGGGTGTGGTCTTGTTGAAGTGAGTATGGCTTTGCTGGAGGAAGTGTGTGTCACTGTTTGGGTAGAGTTTCCTCCTAGCTGCCTGGAAGCCAGTCTTCTCCTGTCTGCCTTTGGATTAAGATGTAGAATTTTCAGCTCCTCTGGTCCCACATCTTCCAGACACTGCCATGCTACTGCAATGATGATAATGGACTGAATCTCTGAACCTGTAAGCCCTCTTCAATTAAATGTTGTCCTTTATAAGAGTTGCCTCGGTCATGGTGTCTGTTCACAGCGGTAAAACCCTAACTAAGACACTCAAAGGGGTACACGGTATGATTAGTCTTCAGCAGATGGGTTTCCTCTGACCCCTCTCCCACTGGCTCTTTAGTGACTCAAAGTCTGTCAGAAACAGCCTGCTGCACTTCAGGGATCTTTCCAATAGCAACACAAGTGATACCCCCTACCTGGTACAATCCCTTGCCTTCAAAGCAGCATTGAGTTGGGCACATGCCAATATCTTATCCAGGTTCAAAGAGTGATCCAGCCAATGATGGATCAGTATATCAGATAATTAGCATTGAGCATTGGGCAGTTTCTTGCCTAGAAAGCACATTAAATGGAAAGACCAGCAGTAATATCAGGTTAATATTACTCCTTCATAAATGCTCAGTCATAAACTCTTCCAGACAGATTTGTCCTGGCACAATGCAAATGAGCCAACCTGGTCTGTCTGTGGAACACACAGTAGGTTCTGAGGGACCTGGCCCAGGTCAGGAATACCAGGAGCTATTTAACAGATAACAGTGTAGGACTCAGTTTCTCATGCAAGCCTTTGTTTACCATGCCATCTGTTATTTATTTTGCATGTTTCAAGAAATGTGGACCATACTGAAGACATTCTCACCTGACACAGTGCGCAGCAGTCAGAATCCAACAGCCACCGATATAAATGCCACCACAGGTGATTCTTTGGCCATCCTTAATTGCCACCTGCCATGGGTAGTCTCCCTGAGAGAGACATTTGAGTAGTTACTGCTCTACTACTGGATGGTGTCACCAACAGGCCACCCTGGGACATTTCCGCAGAAAGTCCTGGTCTCCTGAGAGCACACTGTCCCCTCACTGTTCTCTGTTGCAGGCTGATCCTTAGAGGTCATGTGTCTTTCATGCAGACTTACCACATTCGCTGGCTTCCCTCCGATCACTCGTTTCCTGCGAGTGTGAGTGTTTCTTTTGACTCCACAGGAGAGTTTAGGTAATAAGGACTTTATCCGTTTTCTTTCTTCAAGAAAGGAAGAGATTGTATCATTATTTTTCTGGAAACCAATAGCTTGTGGATAGCCACTTCTTGGTTCTATCTATAATATATCCACCTGTCTGTCTGTCTGTCTGTCTGTCTATCTATAATACATCCATCTGTCCATTCATCTGTCCACCTGTCTGTCTGTCTATCTATCTATCTGTCTGTCTGTCTGTCTTGGAGTGTGCATGTGTGTGTATGTGTGTGTGTGTATGATATGTTTGTTTATACAAGTGTATACATACATATATACATACAAGTCTATTTGAGACCAGACGTCAACTATCAGATGCCTTCTTCAATCCCTTTCCACCTCACTTTTTGAGATAGTCTCTCACTAAACATGGGACTCACTAACTGGCTATGTTGGCTGGCCATGAGCTCCAGTGATCTGTCCCCTCCACCTTGACCCCAGCAACAGCATTATAGACATGTGCCACCACCGGGTGTTTTACATGGGTGCTGGGATCTGAACTCAGGTCCTCCTTCTTGTAAATAGATTATACATGTAATTCGTGCATAAATAATATATAGTATGTGTCAAAACAGGTCACATTCATCAGTAAGTAGTTCTGGAGATTAAACAGTACTGTTTATTTATTGGGAAATTCTGGCTCAGTATTAAAATTGACTTGATTTTCTAAAGTTCTGACTAAAAGTGGACTTGGGTAGAAAGCTGGCTGAAATGTTAAACATTTACCAACCTCCATTAGATGCCACATGTCAGGCTTTACTACGCTGAGAACTCAGGGTGGGGTATGTCTCACTGTGGAGAGTCTTTGGGGATTGCTTGGCAGGAATCTGGCATTGGCCAAGGACAAGGAAATGGACTTCAGGCAGGAATTGGACATTGGGCCATGACAAGGAAATAAGCTCAGACAGGAATCAAATTTTAGCTTAGAACAAAGAAGTGGGCTTCAGGCATGAATATGACTTTGGGCTAGGACAGGGAAGTAGGCTCAGACACCTTGGTCACCCTGATAAGCCCTTAGAAATAGTGATCATGAGAGTGATCATGGGACTTTGTTTATTGCCTTGCTTGTTCCTGGCCTATTTGTGTTTATTGTCTTGCTTGTTCCTCAACCTAGAACTGATCTTATTACCTGCATGTAATTAAAATGGTATAAAAGCAGTTTGGGAAAAAGAAATAAACCTGCCTCAGTCTCAGAACTGTCTGGGGTCATGCCACAGTGTTGTCTAATTGTCTTTTTTCTTTTCTTTTTTTTTGGGGGGGGGTGGTTTTTTGAGACAGGGTTTCTTTGTATAGCCCTGGTTGTCCTGGAACTCATTTTGTAGACCAAGCTGGCCTCGAACTCAGAAATCTGCCTGCCTCTGCCTCCCGAGTGCTGGGATTAAAGGCGTGTGCCACCACGACCGGCACATCTTTTTTCTTTTTAATCCTCACTCCTGCGCTGGAGAATCTGTCAACTGACTGAGCTGGCTTGGTCATCTTACAGTTTGAACAGAATAGTTATTAGTATAATTAATAATTTGTCAGCATAGATATTAATCTGGAGAGGTTTGTGCTAGGGGCCCAGGATGATTGGATCAGCAGGCCTCTAGATGAGTGTGTGTGTGTATGTGTGTGTGTGTGTGTGTGTGAGTGTGTGTGTGGTGTATTTGTCAATAAGAAACCACAGTAGAGCAAGGCTCAAAGCATGAAGCTGCAAGGGGATGTACAAGGGAGGCAGTGGATGGGGTGTAGATGCTCTCTTTCTTTCTCCTCTCTCTGGATTGGCCTTGTCAGGAAAAGATCAAGAAGTTCATTTGTTCAACCGAGAAAGGACGCTTCCTATTGCTGACAGACATTTCTTGCATATCAACGAGAGGTCAGGGCCCAAGGAAAAGAAGCTCTGAATGAATGTGGAGAGATTCACTTTGGTCTCCCCTCTCCTACAAACTGTGTTGAGGGAAGAGTGTGACGGTTTAGACTTTTGCAATAAGAGAACTGGCATCGTTCACCGAATCCTGTGAAACCAGGATGGATGGAATGTGAAAACAAATGCTATCTTCAGTAGACAAAATGGGGTGTGTGTGAAAATCCCTCTCAGCTGGATTCTATAGATGGGAGATATTTGGCGATTTATTTAGAAAATTGTTTATTAATTTGAGGCCATAGAAATTAAAAGTTAGTATCATGTTAATTTCATTTTTAAATCCCCCAAAATCAACTGATTTATTATTGAAGGAGATAAAATTAAATAGTCAATAAGACCCATGTGGTCCAGATCACAAGACAGCCTTGCTACCTGTAATAAATTACTACCTTCCCATGGATTCACATCTAACTCTGTTTGGCTCTTGGTGTACACATGCCCATGATACAGAGCTGTGGGGGGGGGCGCGGAGGGGGCTGTTACCAAGATTTATGACTGACAAAGGACAGGTCCACTCAGCTAATATGGATTCCTTTCCATTTCAGAAGATGCTTGTAATCTAGTTTTGACAAAACTAAACTGACTAAACTCTTATGTGTCAGGAAAAACTTTCTGTGGAACTATGGAAAGGTGTCACTTCAGAATCGGTCATTTTAACTAACCTGGCTTTAAAAGTGACTCTCAAGAATATGAGCTTGCTTTTCTTAAAAGCAATGGAGAAAGAGAAAGACAGTGTTACAGTATTTTTTTTAATTAAACCTATTTCAAAGTTAATTTTTGCTTGAATTGATTGTATATGCAATACTATCTTATATAGTATTTGTATATATTATACACATGATATACACATACTTGGTATTAAAATGCTGGCTGAAACCAGTGAACTACCAGTTTAAAAAAAAATGTTAACTCACCATTGTCCATACCAGGAGTCAACATTTCTGTTTCTTCAGTTTCAATTTCAGCTTCTCCTGTGATAAAACAATAGAAAAGCCATGTGGCTGATGCTATGTCTAGACAAAATCCAATCATTAAAATGACTCAACTCGCCCTCTTCTTTTTTGTAGACAAACTCCCCAAGCATGGCATCTGGTTTCCTTCCTATAGCTGGGCAACTGTAAAGATGCAGATAAACTCTGTGGAAATCCCTGCTGGTATTGGTACAATAGAGCTGAGACTCAAGTCCTGCAGACAAAACACTCAGATCAGGGAAGAAAAAGAGCTCCTCTCCTCCTCTCCTCACTTCCAGCTCTTTACACAGTGAACAGAGCAGCCACACTCCTTGACCAAGGAGTCCAGGTGGGCATTAAAAAGCCACTGTACACTGTTCATCATAAGGTGCCTCCTTTAGGGGCTATGCAACTAGAGATGACTTCATGATTGTCTTATAGGAATAGTTAGCTAGCATTATGGTCTAGGGTGCAAAAATCGAAGATTTGCCCTGATTCCTTGCTTACATCTATCTCAACCTTTCTACCCTGCCATCCCAGGGCACGGCGGCAGACAGGATCATAATCACTACAGTCTGGAGGTCTACAGGTAGATCCCTACCAACATGCTAGTCTGCTTGGGGTGAGGATATAGCCGGGGACAGAACAGGCCAGTCTAGCAACCTTATTTTCAGGCACTGGTCTTGAATTTTGTTTCTAGATGTCTCCAGTTCTCTTTGGAACAGACACCTAGGACTATTATATCATATGCCTAAGATGTGTCCCAGGGTATGAAGGGCTCTTCTCAGAGGCACTCACATGAGTACATGTATGGATCAGAGATGACTATAATATGACATTAAATGCCCAATAAAAGCAAGTAGGGACAGTCCAGTGTCACTGGAGGGTTCTGGGTATTAGAAGAATATGAAACTTAGAAAACACAGGCCATAGGAAAAATGTTTGATGTTCTTGGTGATATAAAAACTAAAGATTTCAGTTTTGTTACATTTATTTTTGCACATTTGTGTGAGTATTATGTAGGTGTGTGCATAAACACACATGTGGAAGACAGAAGACAACTTCAAAGACTCAGTCCTCCTTCCATTAATGATGTTCCTGGGGATTAGACTCAAGTAGACAGAAGTGATGGCCACCTCTACCTACTAATCCATTTTCCTGACTCAAAATTAAGACTTTCTTTTCAACAGACTTCATCATGGATGGAGCTAATAAACAGATGGGTGATGGAATGGAGATGATACTGTGATGTCTAAAGCTGACAAAGGATTAACATCTAGACGGTGAAGGGGACTCCTGCAAATCCGTAAGAGGAGACTGCAGTGAGAGAAATCTAACATAAAGCCGAGGGTGTGAGTGGTGAGAAGATATGAACAAGTGACAGGCAGGAGAAAGAACCAGTGGACCGCGAGGCCCAACCCGAGCCATTGCCTGTTGTCAGAGTCTGCGTGAATAGTGAACAGCGCCATCATGTGGCCGTGGGCCGCTAGCACAGTGTTAGGATGGATAGCGGTCTATGTTGGTGGGTGAGGAGAAAGGGCTGACAGGGTAGCCGGATGCGAGAACTGGTACTTAGCTCTGGCAAAGAATATTCGGGTGCTATTTCTCAATTAGAGAATTGCTTACCCCAAGACTTAAGCTTTTGCTAAGGAGATGTTTCAAAGGAATTCATACATCTGGGAAAGATGTTGACCACAGTGTGCTGGCGGGCTGATAGTCCATTGCTCAGACGATTGAGCAAACTGAGAAAGCCTAACGTATATTTTAGGAAGCAGCTAAGAGCAACAGAGTAGACAAACACACAGCAACACAGACAGAGCCTTCAAATGCAGTGCTTTGGGAAAGGAAGATAACAGGAAACATGAGATCTCCAATACAATGAAAGATATGTGATCACTAGATCACACGGGAACAGAGCAGCACACACGCTCAACCACACAGTGATGGCCGCCAGGAAAACGGGGTTAAGAAACAGGAGTGAGAGATGAGCAGGACAGGCCCAGGAAAACCCAGTGATGGTCACAGAAACAGATCTGAGCAGTGCCATTAATCACTCCCTACTCCATCACTGACGTCTGAACAAGGGAAGATGCAGAAAGGAGGAAAGAAAGGAGGGAGAAAAAGAAGAGGAATTACATGGAGTGACCTTCAGAACACAAGTATTAATTGAGAACTGACATTTGGGACAAGCGTTGAATATGGCTCATTCCCAGGAAAGAAATTCTAAAGAAAACCATGAACTTTTGTTTTTATGTGGGTTCAGGTCTTGAGTCATTTTACACTGATAACTAAGCAAAGAGTGGCTGGGGGAAATAGGGGTGGAGGGATGAGGTGAGGGACAATCTACTAAAACACACTTAGTTTGAAAACGTTGTAATGATAGCTAATACTTTCTACACTAATTTTGTAATAAAGTGGCTCTAAAGAGATGGGGGACAGGGATGAACCCAGTGTAGTGGTTTGAATATGCTTGGCCCAGGGAGTGGAACTATTAGGAGGTGTGGCCTTGTTGGAATGGGTGTGGCTTTGTTAGAGGAAGTGTGTCACTGTGGGGGAGGGCCTTAAGACCCTCTTCCTAGCTGCCCGAGGAACTAGTCTTTTCCTGTTTGCCTTTGGAATAAGATGTAGAACTCTTCAGCTCCTTTTCCAATGCCTGCCTGGACGCTGCCATAGTCCTGCTTTGATAATAACAGACTAAACCTCTGAACTCATAAGCCAGCCCCAAATAAATGTTGTCCTTCATAAGAGTTGCCTTGATGGGGGGTGGGTATGGGGGACTTTTGGGATAGCATTGGAAATGTAAATGAGGAAAATACCTAATAAAAAAATTAAAAAAAAAAAAGAGTTGCCTTGGACATGGTGTCTCTTCATAGCAATGCAAACCCCAACTAAGACACCCAGTTTATAAAATAAATATCAAAATATTTCATCTGCTATCAATTCCGTTAAAAGCTTGGTTTTGAGAAAAGGAAATAAAGACAAGGAAGATATTGAGCAAAGGTGGCATGTGTGAGGAAGCACACACTGTGGGTGGTTTTCCCATTGGTGTGACTGAGAGTTTATCCCACTGAACAAAGGCTTCTGCCAGCTAAACTAACAAGAAAACTGGGGTCTTCCTTGTACAGATCATACTCAGTTCACATACAACATAGAAAGACAATTATCACCCATATTTTTGCAATATCCCTTTTCCTATTAACCTTGAGCTTACCTTGAGCTGACCGTGCAAGGCCTGGAGAAAAGCAAAACACAAAAGCAGAGTTTTACCAAAGGGAAAAATAGCTTTTAGCTGTGGGAAAAATAAAACCTACACTATGTTATTATACCCTGAAGTAGAATTATAAAGTTTTCTATTAAAAATGGGCTTACCTTTTGGAATGTTCTGCTGTCGGTCTTCTAAAAACAAAACAAAACATTATCACCAAGAGATTATTTTTATTTAAATAAAAGACTTGTAGATCATTAATATTTCAGAAACAGTGTAACAATTTAAAATTAGTAGTAACAAAGTATTTTTAAAAAGAAGTCAAGGCTCTGGTGAGATGGCTGAGCAAGCCATGGAGAGCAAGCTACACAAAGCAAGCTGTTAGGCAGCATTCTTTCAGGGCTTCTGCTTCAGTTGTGACTGTGGGTTTCTGCCTTGACTTTCCTCATGGATGAAGTGTGGTCTGAGAACAGGAGGGACTTAACCTTTTCTTTTTCAAAATGTTTTTGGTCTTGGTGCTTAATCACCACACTAGGAAGCACAACTATGGCAGAAAACATCTAAGAGGTAAGTGTGATACAAACATGCCTTGATTTACTGACGTTGATGTGGCCACTTAATAGTCATCTCTGCTCTCACTTGCCTTGGCACTCATCCTAAACTAGGGCAATTGAAATAATAATATTTTCCTATATATTTAAATATAAACAAGAAATTCCTGGAAAAATAAGCTTTGTGTTGTATGTAGTCACTCTATTGCAGATTTTTGTCCCTGGAAACTAACAATTTGTTAGTTTCCTTTAATGTTTACTGTTTTAAATAGGAGAGGGAAGGAAACAGGAGGAAGTCGTGAGGGAAAGGTTCAGACATTTCTTTGGCAAAGAAACTGTGTCACTTCAGTGGCAAACTGACTTACCATTCTCCTTCTTGTAACCTTTTCCTTTCTTCCTCTCTTTACCAAGAAATGAAAGAAATGTAATAAAAATAAAAGTGCTTTACTAAAGTAGACATTTCTGGTTTCTTTAGAAACTCAGTTGTGTCACGGGATGTTTTTCTGGAAGCTGTCTTATGAGAGGTCGTTTTGCTGAAGCAGACATGTAGGAGGGCGTATGATGTTTAGAAAGAACATACATGCAATCCCACAGACAATGAGAGGACACTCTTGTATATCTAGGCCTTGCAAAGCTTCATGGGTCTTTGCTAGCCTTGCAAAGCTTCACTGGTCTAGGCAGGTCTTCACTTCTCGGGGCATTCAGGCTGATTCTTGCTGCTTCTGCTGATTCATGCCGATTCAGTGGAGCCTTGAGGTTTCTGCTGGATTGTGCCACTGCTACTGATTTGTGTTTGGTGTTTGCTATTGGACTGGATGGCTAATATTCTAACAACAAATATTAGAATTGCTCCAAAGAGCTACTTCTAAACCGGTCCACAACCCTCTTTTCCTATTAACCTTTCTCTGCTACCTCTGGGCAGAGGGCTAGAAGGGAGTTTGATGCATTTAAGAACCCTAACTAAAGGACTGGAGAGATGGCTCAGAGGTTAAGAGCACTGGCTACTCTTCCAAAGGTCCTGAGTTCAGTTCCTAGCAACCACATGGTGCCTCACAACCATCTGTAATGGGATCCGATGCCCTCTTCTGGTGAGTCTGGAGAGAGCTACAGTGTACTCATATAAATAAAATAAATAAAATTTTTAAAAAGAACCCTAATTAAAGTAGGTTTTGAAAAATCTAAGCCTACATTTTACCCCAGCTGTTCAGATGCTCTTTAAAGGAAATGGTTTAATCTGACATCCTTAAAAGGATTTTTAAAATATATTTTTAGTAAAAATAATTTTTCATATGACACATTTTGATCATGGGATCCCCTCCCCAAAGTCATCTAAGCTCCTCCTCACCCACCCAAGTTTGTGCCATTTTTTTTCTCTCCCTCTCTCTTTAGGAAAAAAAACAGAAAAGCAAACAAAAAAGCAAACCAAAATTAAAACACATACACAGAGGGGGGAAAAAAAAGAATATGTTTTAAGAACTGATTGTTTCTATTTCCCCCCTGGTTGCTGTGATAAATTCCCTGAGAAAAGCAAATTGGAGCTAAAAGGGTTAATTTTAGCGCACAACTGCAGGTTCCAACCCATCATAGCAGGGGAGACAGATATGAGAACTTGAAGGAACTGGCCATATCAGATCTGTAATCAGGAACAGAGAGGAATCAGTGCATGCATGCTGTACTCAGCTCTCTTTGACTCCACTTACACAGTTCAGAACTGCCTGCCTAAGGGATGTAGCCACCTACAGTGGGCAGGTCTCTCTGGTCACTGTGATCATGATAATCCCCGACAGACATGTTCACAAACCAACCCCATCTAGGCAATTCCTCAGTGAGATTCTTTTCCCAGGTGATTCTAGACTGTGTCCTGTTGACAAGTAAAACTGTCACACTGATATTAGTGGAAATTTTAAAAGTCTAGGAAGTCTAATACTGGAATATCAAATAATTCCAAACATCATTCATGTCAGTCCATTCACATATGTTCAACATTTATTCCTTACACATGAGAAACTCCGGCCCCGCTCACTCTGGCCCAAAGATTTATTTATTTATTATATGTAAGTACACTATAGCTACCTTCAGACACACCAGAAGAGGGCATCAGATCTCATTACAGATAGTTGTGAGCTACCATGTGGTTGCTGGGATTTGAACTCAGGACCTCCAGAAGAGCAGTCAGTGCTCTTAACCGCTGAGCCATCTCTCCAGCCCTATATTTAACTTTTAAGGTGTATCACATGCATTTATTTACTTGGGAGGTTGTGTTATGACATATGTGTGATGTGCACGTGGAAGTCAAAGGACAACTTAACAGTTCTCTTCTTCCATCATGTGGGTCCCAGAGATTGAATTCAGGTCATCATGTTTAGCAGCAAGCACCTTTTACCCACAGAGCCATCTCACTGGTCCATAAATTTTATTTTATTTTTTAAAAGATGTATTTATTTATTATATGTAGGTACACTGTAGCTGTCTTCAGATGCCCCAGAAGAGGGCATCAGATCTCATTTCAGATGGTTGTGAGCTACCTTGTGGTTGTTGGGATTTGAACTCAGGACGTTCAGGAATGCAGTCAGTGCTCTTAACCACTGAGCCATCTCACCAGCCTCCCCCCCCCCCATAAATTTAATTTTAAATCAAACCAAATACATGCATAGACACATAGACACATAGAGATATTTCATATGCAGGGTTCAATAATGGAGTAGAGCCACATAGACACATAGAGACGTTTCATACGCAGGGTTCAGTAACGGAGTAGAGCGGCCACAGACTTGTGGATTACCTTCACAACGGCTCTCATCTTCACCAGTGATGCAGTCCACCTCACCATTACACTTGTATTGGTCTGGAATGCAAACTCCCGACTTACAAAGGGAAGCGTTACCTCGGCAACCTGTGTAATAACAAGCAGAGGTTATTCCCACTGTTCATCTATCAGCGAGGTAGGGTCTGAGGCAATAGCTCAGTGGTAGCACGCCTAGAGAACATGTACAGGCCCTGGGTTCAATCCCCAGCACACAAACGCCGTATGCACACACGCATGTGAAACGAGGGCTTACATTTAGTAATGGAGCTGGCGTGACGCTCTTAGTCCTAGTGATGCGTGTGGCGGATTTGACAGGTGGATGTATCCCTACCTTTGCAACACAGCTCATCGCTTTGGTCTCCACAGTCATTGACACCGTTGCAGGCTTTCTCCTGAGGAATGTGCTTCCCATTCACACACTGGAAGGACAGACTCGTTGGGAAATCTGAAAAGCAGGGATCATCTTCAGGAAATGTATTTATGGTTTTGTGGTGTAACATCCATAACACATTACAGGGGTAACTAAGATAAAAATGTGACTCAAGAAGTGATATAAAGGAGTGGGCATGGCGGTACATTCCTCTAGTCACAGCACGCTGGAGACTGAGACAGAGGGATCACTGCAACCCAAGGTCAGCCTGAACTAAATAACAAGATTCTGTTAGAACCTGCTTATGATGGTTTGAATAAGAATGGCTCTCTTAGGCCCATATATTTGAATGTTGGTCACTAGGGAGTAGAGCTGTTTAAAAGGATTAGAAGGATTGGGTGTAACCTTGTTGGAGGAAGTGTGTCACTGGGGTTAGGCTTTAAGGTTTCAAAAACTCAAAACAGGACCAGTGTCTGTTGGGAACTAAAAAGGGGGTCTGGGGAAGAGAGGGAGGAAAGGTCCACGTCCCACCAGAGTTCCTATGCTCTGGACAAGCAGACATGAGAGAGCTGCCATATGCTTTCCACTCAGCCCCTGGTGGGCATCTAAGCCTCTGACCCACTCTTTGGGGGTGTGGCCAAGGGGCAACCCAACCTGGGAGCCCCGGGGCTACTTTCCTAAAGCCCCGGGGTTATAGGAGAGTGGGAAGAGGGAATAGAGGTTCCCACACTAGGGAGAGTGAGCACAGCAGATCTTGACTAGAGCACAGGAAGGCCTTCCATCGGGAGATTAGAAACGGCTCATTAGGAGAAAGCCTATCCTCTCCTCCAAGCACAGTGGGCCTTGATGAACAGAGACAGGCAGGGAGAAAGAGAGAAGAGAGAAGAGAGAGAGAGAGAGAGAGAGAGAGAGAGAGAGAGAGAGAGAGAGAGAGAAGAGGGGAGGGGAGGGGAGGGGGGGGAGGGGAGAGGAGGGGAGGGGAGGAGAAGACAAAGAGAGGAATGAGAGGGTGAGAGTGAGGAGTAAGAGAGAGCTAGTAAGAGAGTGAGGTGAGGCTAAACAGCCCTTTTTATGGTCTTTACTGTTGCTAGGTAACTGGGGAGGAGTTTAGCCTGAAGGTCAGAAGCTTGGGACATTGCCTACATGACTTCTATCCAAGCTTCTCTTGTGGGGGCTGTGGGGGGCAGTAACTTAGACAGGAGCCAGAGTTCCAGGAGCATGAGGGAACGCCTACCATGTCCTGTAGGTGAATTATCACCCTTCTGGGGTTCAGACCTCAGCTCGACTGGAGACCAGTCTGTCTGTGCATAGCCCAATGTTCCCCAAGTGTGTCTGTCTGTCTGTCTGTCTGTCTCTGGCTACAGATCAGGATGTTGCTCTCAGCTCCTTGTCTAACGCCATGCCTTCATATTGCCACGTTCCCTCCCATGATGATAATGGACTAAACTTCTGACCTGTAAGCTAGCCCTTAATCAAATGCTTTCCTTTATAAGAGTTCCTTGGCCACGGTGTCTCTTCACAGCAATAAAATCAGTGAGTCAGACATTACTAACTGTTGTTTGCTAAATGGTCATATTGTCCAACTGCCTTCAAACCATTTGTTTTTGTATCTATAGATTAGTGTGACTTGTCTTGTGGTAGAGATGCCCTTTCTTGCTGTGGATAAAGGTTGATACACACACACACATGTCTGGTCAATGTGCTGAGAATACAAGTGAGTACCAAGTGCTCAGCCATAAACCAAACCTATCTATATCACCCCATCTAAGACCCAGGGACCATTGTGGAAGAAGGGGGTGGTAAGAATATAAGAGCTGAAGAATGGGAAGAGTGCTGTGAAATTCTTCCTGCCATCTGTAAAAGACAGACGCTTCAATACACGCACGAGGCCTGAACAAGACAAAATCCTTCAACATTTCATCATGGTTGGTAGAGGTGTCCACAAGGCCCCAGTTCCTTCCCGAGGAACTATGGCAGTGTGCATGTATGTGGTTCTCCTCCTCCTCCTCCTCCTCCTCCTCCTCCTCCTCCTCCTCCTCCTCCTCCTCTTCCTCCTCCTCCTCCCTCCTTCTCTTCCTCCTTCTTTTTAAGATTGATTTATTTATTTTACTTATATGAGTACATTGTAGTTGTCTTCAGACACACCAGAAGAGGGCATCGGATCCCATTACAGATGGTTGCGAGCCACCATGTGGTTGCTGGGAATTGAACGCAGGACCTCTGGAAGAGCAGTCAGTGCTCTTAACCCCTAAGCCATCTCTCCAGTCCGTGAGTCCAGTTGCTCATGCTCTAAAAAATAGCTCCTTCTATATTCTTATACAAGGAGCCCTACCCACACTCACAGGGGGGTGGGGGAGGACAGCTGGGCATGGTGATAGGTAAATGTCTAACCTCAGCACTGAGGAGGCAGGGACAGGCAGATCTCTGTGTGTTCAAGGCCAGTCTGGTCTACAAAAGGAGTTCCCAAACAGCCAGGGCTACATAATAAGACTCTGTATCTAACAACAACAACAAAAAAGTAATAAAAGCAAAAGGCTCATATATAAGCAGCAAATAATAGAGGTTACTAGTGGGTAATTTATTTATGTAATATATATAATATAATAATGTATATAATACATTATACACATGTATGATTAGTAAAACTAAACACTAACACAAATAAATAATCTGAAGATAAAAAAAAACCAAATGATTAAATGTATTGGTTGCTAGGATAGAGGACAGCCCAGAGCATCTCTCGATGTGGGAACTACTATCTCCCCTTAATTGTTTTGCTCTGGCACTAGCCCAGCCTCTGGTCTTTGAACATATACAGGCCAGACACTTACATGTTCTTTGAGTTTTCTTAGTACTGGAAAAGGTGTGATTCTGGTCCTTGTCCCCATAGATATGACAAAAATATTTCTAAGTTAGGATAGAGGAGCAATGTGGCTCTGATTTCTGGGGAAACTGAGGCAATAGGGTGGTCACGTAAGCATTTTAAAGAAACATAAATAACATACATAAAATTGAATGCTCCAAAGACGTGCCAAGATGTCTCTTTATGTTATTTGGTTCCTCTTGTTCAAGGAAGCAGAGAGGAGGCAGATCATTTGCTTTCACACAGAAACCTGGACGGCAGGTTTCAAGTGGCAAAGAAAGACCAGGGAGGGTCCCAAATACCAGTTCTAAACCTCAGAACTTAGCAGGGGCATCACTGTCTCCTTGACAACTGCACATCCATCATTGCTTATTTACCGTAGGCTCCTATGAAACGAGTGATGTTGATGGGAGTGTTCTACCAACCTGCATCCTGCTTGTAACACACTACCCCCGCCAAGCCATTGGACAACTCAGTTCTCCTCTTCGTAAAGGCACACTCCGCCAAACTGGTCTCTACTCCCCGGCAATGTACATGCAGGCATTCAGTGTCGTTTATATGGAGATTTCCAGATATATTAAAACTTCCTTGTATGTCACGAACACCCCTGCAAACAGAATGAGTGAAAACTGGTGGAAGAATAAACTCTGTGTTTATAACCTTATCACAAGAAGTAAGGCTCTACAGAAAAACTTTCCCCAAATGATTTAGAGACTGTAGAAGACACTAACATTCTCCTTCTCTTTGCCTTAAGATCTTCACTTAAGCCTTAATACCTCTGGGGTTTTGGAAAGAGTAACTAAAATAATCTATTTCAACTAGCCAGGTAGGGTTGAAAACACCGCTATAATTCAGGGAGTAATGTTTTCCCGATTTTATTAAGGAAGAATGCGTCCTTTTATTTTAATGTTTTCTTCCCATCAGAGAAGGTCATTCCTGACTTCTCCTTATCATGTCCTTTTGTTCCTTCACAAAGACAGTGGGTTGTCTTGATTAGAGGGTTCCAGAAGTATATATCAGTAAATGTCAGTATAGATATAACTTTTCTTTTGAGGAGTCTTCACACCTGCTCCTGCTTTGGAAGCCTCGCGTGGTTGATCTCATTATTGTTTAAGATCATACCCAGTGGATAGGCATGGCCCCCAGTCGAGGGATCGGGCTACCCACCCACTCAAAAATATTAATCCAGAATTGCTCCTGTCAAAAGGAAATGCAGGGACAAAGAGTGGAGCAGAGACCAAAGGAAAGGCCATTCAGAGACCTCCCCATGTAGGGATCCATCCCATTTACAGACACCAAACCCAGATACTATTGCTGAAGTCAAGAAGCCCTTCCTGTCAGGAGCCTGGCCTAGCGGTCCCCTGAGAGGTTCTGCAATACAGATGCAGATGCTCACAGCCAACCATTGGCCTGAGCATGGGGACCCCAGTGGAAGAGTTGGGGAAAGGACTGAAGGAGCTGAAGGGGTTTGCAACCCCATAGGAAGAACAATAATATCAACCAACCAGACCCCCCACCTGAGCTCCCAGGGACTAAACCACCAACCAAAGAGTACACATGGAGAGACCCATGGCTCCAGATACATTTGTAGCAGAGGATGGCCTTATCTGGCATCAATGGAAGGGGAGGCTTTTGGTCCTGTGAAGGCTCAATGCCCAAGCATAGAGGGATGCTAGAGCAGTGAGGTGGGAGTGGGTGGGTGGGTAGAGGAGCACCCTTATAGATGCAGGAGGAAGGGGGGGATGGGATGGGAGTTTCACAGAAGGGAAACTGGGAAGGGGAATATTTGAAATGCAAATAAATAAATTAACCAATAAAAAAGGGGCGGGAGTCTTGGGAGGTTAACTTTTTTGACCTCTAACAGTTTTGTTTAGCTTTTATAATAAACTTCATCTTTGATTGAATCTTGATAGTATTAAGGCTATATTTTGGCATCTCTTTGGGGATAAATTTTTGCTGTCAATTTTGACATTTTCTTTAGGAAAGCACACTGCTGGCTGTGTCTGTGATAAGGAACATTTCCAGAGAGAGCTAGTTCATGGCGGCTCTGACCTAATGAATGATTTAATCCCTTGGTGTGTCATAATATGATAGTCTTATTTGAGATGCCAAGTGGGTGGAGTCTCATTAGAGGAAGAAGGTCAGTGGGGCATACACTTGGGGGATGCATCTTGTCTCTGGCTCCTTTAGCTCCTTTTGCTACACGTTTCTATCACCATGACAACCTGCCTTACCTCAGACCTAGGTACAATGGACCAGGTCATGACAGAGGGAGCCTTCTGGAACTGAGAGGCAAAATACGGATTTCCTGTTGTTAAGTTTCTCTCCTACATGGTTTTTGCCAGTGCTATGCAAAAAGTAAGTGATAGAATACCAGTCTTTGACTTCTCAGTTTGTTCAAAATGTGTGATGAGAACCTTTCTCGGTTCCCCAACAGCTCAGAATTAATGGCTCACAGCGAGCAGTTGTTTTAGGTTATTCAGTTCTTTCCAGCTTCTCTTTAGGGAAAAATGGATTAAAATGAAAAGTTGAGCAAAGATGCATCAGAAATGGAAATAGCAACAAAATCCTAATTTAATACAAGTAACAGATTAGCTAGAATGAAAGGCAAAAAGAGAATACAAGAAGCTATTTGTAGTTTCTGAGTCCATAACGAAGATACAGAATAGTCATACCAAAAAAAAAAAAAAAAAAAAAAAAAAAAAAAAAGCCACTGGGGGCAATTTGAGAAATAAAGACTATGAAATTTTCACATGTAAACTTACAAGTAATATGATAAACAGGGCTGGGGCTGGGGCTGTAGTGGTTGGCTGTGTGCTTACATAGCATGCACAAAGCA